>NW_025227749.1:0-4403 GCF_018294505.1 Triticum aestivum | reverse complement strand
AGTTCTCTCATCATTAGTGAACAGGGTGGCTATATCATTTAATTTAGTAAGATGTGCCACAACAGTTTCAGATTCATAGCCATAAAAAGGATCGGGTTCAACCAAAGTAATTATCTCAGGATCAACAAAGAATTCATAATCCTCATCAGTAACACAGATAGGTGAAGTAGCAAAAGCAGGGTCAGGTTTCATTCTAGCATTAAGAGATTGCTGCTTCCAATTAGCTAATAACTTCTTAAGATCATATCTATCATTGCAAGGAAAAATAGCTCTAGCAGCTTCTTCATCCATAACATAACCCTCAGGAACAACATGTAATTCATACTTATTAGGGGGAGAGTCTTCATCATCACTATCATCAATATTATCAGTTTCAATAATTTCATTCTCTCTAGCCCTAGCAAGTTGTTCATCAAGAAATTCACCAAGTGGTACAGTAGTATCAAGCATAGAAGTAGTGTCATTATAAGTATCATGCATAGCAGAAGTGGCATCATCAATAACATGTGACATATCAGAATGAATAGCAGAAGCAGGTTTAGGTGTCGCAAGCTTACTCAAAACAGAAGGTGAATCAAGTGCAGAGCTAGATGGCAGTTCCTTACCTCCCCTCGTAGTTGAGGGATAATTGTTGTTTTTGCGTCTTTCAAGTTCCTCATAGTGACCAGCAGATATAAATCCCAAGTGACTCAAAGAATAGAGCTATGCTCCCCGGAAACGGCGCCAGAAAATAGTCTTGATAACCCACAAGTATAGGGGATCACAACAGTTTTCGAGGGTAGAGTATTCAACCCAAATTTATTGATTCAACACAAGGGGAGCCAAAGAATATTCTCAAGTATTACCAGTTGAGTTGTCAATTCAACCACACCTAGATAACTTAGTATCTGCAGCAAAGTATTTAGTAGCAAAGTAATATGGAAGTAACGGTAACGATAGCAAAAGTAATATTCTTGGGTTTTGTAGTGATTGTAACAGTAGAAACGGAAAAGTAAATAAGCGAAGAACAATATGTGAAAAGCTCGTAGGCATTGGATTGGTGATGGAGAATTATGTCGGATGTTGTTCATCATGTAACAGTCATAACATAGGGTGACATAGAACTAGCTCCAATTCATCAATGTAATGTAGGCATGTATTCCGAATATAGTCATACGTGCTTATGGAAAAGAACTTGTGTGGCATCTTTTGTCCTACCCTCCCGTGGCAGCGGGGTCCTAGCGGAAACTAAGGGATATTAAGGCCTCCTTTTAATAGAGTACCGGACTAAAGCATTAACACATAGTGAATACATGAACTCCTCAAACTACGTTCATCACCGGGAGTGGTCCCGATTATTATCACTTCAGGGTTGCCGGATCATAACACATAGTAGGTGACTATAGACTTACAAGATAGGATCAACAACTCTCATATATTCATAAAAACATAATAGGTTCAGATCTAAAATCATGGCACTCGGGCCCTAGTGACAAGCATTAAGCATAGCAAAGTCATAGCAACATCAATCTCAGAACATAGTGGATACTAGGGATCAAACCCTAACAAAACTAACTCGATTACATGATAAATCTCATCCAACCCATCACCGTCCAGCAAGCCTACGATGGAATTACTCACGCACGGCGGTGAGCATCATGAAATTGGTGATGGAGGATGGTTGATGATGACGACGGTGACGGATTCCCCTCTCCGGAGCCCCAAATGGACTCCAGATCAGCCCTCCCAAGAGGTTTTAGGGCTTGGCGGCGGCTTTGTATCGTAAAACGCGATGAATCCTTCTCTCTGATTTTTTTCTCCCCGAACACGAATATATGGAGTTGGAGTTGAGGTCGGTGGAGCAACAGGGGGCCCACGAGGCAGGGGGCGCGCCCAGGGGGGCAGGCGCGCCCCCCACCCTCGTGGACAGGTGGTAGGCCCCCTGGCCTTGATTCTTTCGCCAATATTTTTAATATTTTCCAAAAATAAGTTCTGCGGAGTTTCAGGTCATTCCGAGAACTTTTGTTTCTGCACATAAATAACACCATGGAAAGTCTGCTGAAAACAGCGTCAGTCCGGGTTAGTTCCATTCAAATCATGCAAGTTAGAGTCCAAAACAAGGGCAAAAGTGTTTGGAAAAGTAGATACGACGGAGACGTATCAGCGGCGGATCTGGGGCTCCTCTCCCCAGATCAGTTCTCCTCCAGATTGTGCAGGCTCGGGCACCGGACGACGGCCCTGAGCGGAGGTGGGCTGGAGCCGAGGTTTCCCTCCTTCACCGGCGTGGTTGGGGGCAGCCGGAGGTGTTTGCGTGGTGCCGGCATCGTTCGGAGTCGGCTTCAACGTGCGTGGCGGTGGGAATCTAGTAGGCAGCGGCCTGCTGTGAATCCCTGTAGCATCATCTCTGACTCGATCTACTCCGATTTGTGCTAGTTCCAATACCTGCCTGGTGTTGGCTAGACGGATCTAGCGGGTGGGCATGGATCTGGGGGAAACTCTAGGCCGGCGGCGGCCTCACCAATGTCGACGTCGCGCGGTGCCGATTACCTTCCTGGAGGCTTTGGTGTGGATCATGCCCGTCTCACCTACTCCATGGGCGCTGGCGAAAGCCTATGTTCCTCTGCTATGGGCGACGAAGGCACCTAGGTGTCGTGCTCCTTCCTGAAGATGGTTAGTGAGCTAGAACAATCAACAATAGCTTTGTAGATCCAATGCATAAACTGACTTTTTCCAGCAAAGATAAACATATCTCAGGGCATTTCTAACCAGACCTAGCTGATGCCCTAAACTTAGCGGAGTAAATTTTCGTTTTTCTAAACTTTGCAATTCTAGTATAAATTGAAACTATATATTGGCACACATATATAAAGTGAACATAAATTTGAATTTTTGCAGACCAAATTTATAGTTTACAAACCAAATTCAAAATTTACAAACCTAATTTAAACACACCGAATGGTTCAAATGTAGCAAATAGCATTTCATAGAACAACTAGGACTCGCTTAGATGTTGCTAATGATGCTCAACAAGATCTTGTTGGAGCTGAGTATGAACTTGACGGTTCTCCACCTTGCGATGCCCCTCAAGGAATGTCAAGATCCTACTTATCGATACTTATCCACCTACGATACCTATGCCTGGGGCCAAAAAGGTATCATTTAATGAAAAAAAGGAATGCAAGGGAGATGCAATTACCACTTGCCATTTCTATATTGTATCATTTAAGGATTTTGGATCTAGGATCCTAGTATGGCTGTAGTGATTTACCCAGAGACTTGAGCAACCTTGCAAAATTGTGTTGTTCTCATACCCGAAGTGACGAGCTTCATGCTGATATTTATAATGTGGGGAAACTTAGACTCTTAGAAGAATTGAAGGTATTTCGAGTCAATAAAGAAAATGAAGGATTTGAACCAACAAAACTAGATCATTTGACCAAACTAAGAGAGCTTGGTATATACAACCTTGAGAATATACACACGGAAGAAGAAGCAGCAAAAGCAAAACTACTGGAAAAAAACTACTTGGAGAGGTTAACATTGGACTGCGATAGTGAACGGTCTAATATCGAGCCTGGTGTCGAAAGAGTTGTCCTTGATAGCCTTAAATCACATATATATCTAAAGATCTATGCATTAGAGGGCATGGAGGTCCTTCTTGTCCATCATGGCTAATCACCCTTGAATCTCTTGAATCTCTCCGTCTTTTTGGTGTTTCTTGGCAAAGTCTCCCGTCTTTAGAGAAGATGTGGGGTCTTTGTAAAGTAATATTGGAGGATATGGTGGCAATGGAGGAGTTTGTTATAGAGGAAAGCTTTTGCAGGCTAATAAGGCTTGAACTTGTTGGCTTGGAAAGTTCTAAAAAATGGGTACACTACCGGAATCGCCCCCTATGCCGACGGCCAGGGCCGTCGGCATAGGCCTGAGTCCCATCGGGATAGGCCTATGCCGACGGCCCCCGTCGGCAACATATGCGTCGGCACAGCCAGGGAGGCCGTCGGCATATATGATACGCCGACGGGGGTCGTACATCTATGCCGACGGCCCTGGCCGTCGGCAACTATCACGCCTAACGGCGGCCGCCTCAAGTCTGCCCAACGAACGGTCGCCACGTGGCACCACTATGCCGACGGCCTAGCCGTCGGCTTAGTCAAAAACTATGCCGACGGCTCGACCGTCGGCATAGGTGTGCCATGTGGCGACCAGTCGCTGCTCTAGGACCAGGGCTATGCCGACGGCCTGGCCGTCGGCATAATTTGAAACTAAGCCGGCGGCCAGGCCGTCGGCATAGTCCTTCATACAGAGCTCCCAGTAGCTGACACGTGGGTGCCTATGCCGACGGCTTAGCCGTCGGCACAGTTTTTAAACTAAGCCGACGGCTAGGCCGTCGGCATAGGTGCCACGTGTCAGCTACTGGGAGCTCA
>NW_025227748.1:3651-13233 GCF_018294505.1 Triticum aestivum | reverse complement strand
GTGTGTGTGTGTATTAAATCCACGGTGTATTGTATAACTCTGAATTGAAATCATATTTTCAGTTCATGAAAATCTATGTCATGCATAATTTTTCACAAATTAATCCTAGAAAATGCATTATGTTAATGTTTCTACTACTCACACCATTTATTTCCACAAGAGGCTTGGTACATGGTAGGGCATACAAACCGAATGCCCATACCGAAATGTTAGAAGCCAACATCACACTGACCAATACCGATAAATTCAGTCAAATTCCTGGTTTCCACTTGTAGGAAACAAAAATATTTTGAGAAATTCGACCATGGACGTCACAATGGTAATAACATCAGCAACGTGACGGAAGAAGCGATTAAACATGGGCGTAGATAAATAGCATCCGAGGGATCAATTTTTTGTGCAGGTTGGTCTCGCTTGACTAAATATGTAGGCACCTGACATTTGTTAAATCCTATGTGGCACCTCACGTACTTAACAGACAACACAACTTAACTTTTTTGCAGGTTATCTTCAGAGCTACAACTTGGATCCGTACGTGGTCCTTACTCACTTCTATGTACTCCAGGGAGCCTTTGGTTACTGGGTGCAACCAATGGGAGATGGTCGCTCGGGCTATATTCAACCGGTTTGGATGGCGTTCGCATAACAGGATAGGAGGCTAGAGAGCTTGTCTTTATTATCACCGTATCGGTTTCGAGAAGTCCGCCCCCGCGTCGCCCCCGCTCGGGCGACTCGGGCGGGATCCAAAACCCTAGCAGCCGGGGGTCCCCATCCGTCCTCCCCTCCCTCCGCCGCCGCCGAAGGAAGCCGCCGGCTATAGCCCGGGGTTGATGGCGGTGGCGGGGGTCTTCCCTCTTGCCTGCGCCGTGCGGGCGGTGCGGAGCCCCGCGGCGTGGGTGGCACGGCCGATCTGGCATGGCGGCGCGGCGAGCCTGCCTTCCGGCGGCGGCGAGGCGGTTGCCTCGGCCAAGGGCGGTGATGGTGGGGTGCGGCAGTCGGCCCTGCCTCGGGCTGCGTGGCGGCGTTCGGCGGCCGGGTCTGCGGCGACACACCATCTGACCTCGGATCGGCGGTGGCGGCATGAAGGGCCTGGTGGTTGGGTCGGCATCATGCGGGTTGCACTACAAGAAATATGTTGATCCATGACGGATTTCGCATGACGTTTTCGAAATCTGTCATGAATGGCCCGGTATAGCCCCGCAAGCCCGCTAAAGCCCGCCAAAGCCCGCCTAACCATTCACGTATAAAACCCAAACCCTAAGTGCCTCTCCTCTCTTTGTCTCTCCCTTCGTCGCAGCCCCGCTCCCGATTCCCCATCTCCTCACACACATCGCCGCCACCCACCACCACATCGCCTCCTCCCACTGCTCGTCGCCAGCCCTTCCCCTCCTCTCACCTCGCTGCTACAGCGGCTGCTAGATCCGCCGCAACCCCCACCAATCCATCTCTCGTGCGACCCATCTCTCCCTCTCCTGCGAATCATCGCGCCGCCACCAAGATCCGCCGATTCCGGCGATGTCCGCCACCGTGCAGCACACTCACGAGCTCATCTCCGACCCCTCCGCCCTCCAGCCCGGCTGGATCCGCCGCTCCCAGCCCCCTGCACTCGCACTCAACCCCTAGCCAATGTCTAGGGTTTCAGCTACGGCGGCGCGTCTGTCACTGGCGCGTCTCCAACAGCACCACTTCATCGTGCATCGCGCCCCCTCGCGCCTCTCCGCCTCCCCCTAGCTCAGCGCGCTTGCCTGCATTGGGCTGGACGGCGGTGACCCCGACCCCCTCTTCCGCGTCTCTGGCACAGCGGCGCGTCCCATGGCAACCTCCTCTGTCACGCGAGACGGCGTCTGACCTGCACTGCGACCATTGCATTGCTTACAAAGGTCTCCAGTGAGCACTGCGACCTCTACCTCCCTCTTCTCCTTGATTCAGCTTGATTTTGTATCTTTCCTCTCAAGAATTGATGATTTAATATTTACAAACATTAATCCCTCTGTTATAGAATTTATAGTCTAGTAGCAAGTTAGGCTCATAGTCAGTAAACTGTTTGTTGCTTCCCTGATTTGATTAAAATGACTGTTGCAATCATGTGGTTGTAGTTTTATTTGAGTGTACTTTTTTAGCTATATTCTGTGAAAGTAAACTCCAGAGTGCAAAATTGTATTTGTTGTGCATTTTTGTATCTTTTCAGAACAAAAAGAGATGGATTGAACCTCTTCTAGCTCCTAATAAAAGGCAATGTGCAAAACTGTATGTTCTGTACATTTTTGTATCTTTCCAGAACGAAAAGATATGGAGAATTGAACCTCTTCTTACTGCCTAATAAAAGGGAGTGTATTACTAGTTCAATCACTTCCAGAATGCTTGTTCATATATCAGGAAAAGCGAGTTATCCACTTTATGAATTACTGGATGTTGCTTTACATTCTACAGTAGCCTCCTTTTTGTCTTTCTGTATTGTGGAATCAGTGTTCCTTGTCTGACATATTTCTCTACTAATGTAAAGTGTATATATTAATGCAGTATTATTATGCTTGTTATGATATCTTAAGCACTGTTCCTGGCTCAGGTCTCCACTTGATCAGTGACGAAGGTTGATGATTACAACTGAACGACTGAATCAGTCCACTGGTAGAATTAAATATAGTTGAAGAACTATGCTGCAGACAAAAGAACTTGGTGTGTCAATTCTTTAGGACCTCACACTACAATACATAGTCAATCATAACTACTTTATAATAGTTTAGATATACTTCCTTGAAATGTTATGTGAACCATCGTTGGCTGTGTAACTTTGAAAGTGTCTCCACCTTGAACATTTCATTTATTCTTATTTTCTCTACCATTAATAGGTATTATTTATAATATGCTTCCTCAATTCCGAAATAATTGAATTTGATCAAGTTTATAAGTAAAAAAGAGGTCACTTGGCTGTTCTTGACACATAGATAGGTGTATTTGTTTACATAAGAAAAATGACACCAAGTTAGTTCATGATCATGGTTTAGAAAAAAAAGGTGTGCACTATGGTAAAAAGAAGTACAGTTTTGTTGCAAGTAGTTTTCCAGAAACGATAACTTATCTTGTTCCCCTATTCCTTTATTATTTGTCAACACCCCTCTGATCTTTGAGATGATAATTTTTCAAAGGTACCTACAGTTACACAACAAGGTGGAGCTCCTCAGCGCTTTGGCATGGGTAAGCTCCTATGCCCTTCAGGATGATTTGAACTATTTGGCACTAGATTACTCATGATTAGTCGTCGATGTTGTGTTGCTGCAATGAAACAATATTGTTGATTAGTGAAAGACAAGCAATACTGGCATAACTCTTAAGTATATAGGCCTCATGAGTGAGGTTCAAACCATGTGAAATAAAAATGATGGTTCAGATGATAATAACTACTATTTATGTTGTTGTAATCAACTTGCCATTTTGTAACAGAAGCATATTGTCTGTTACAGGTTTACTTGGTGGTCAGAGCCAAAAAGGAAGTTCGAGGTGTAGGCATGAACTTGATGATTAAGAGGGTCTGTACAATCTTGTATATTTGTTGATGTAATCTGTGTTGGGGAACGTTGCAGAAAACAAAAAAAATTCCTACTCGTTTCACCAAGATCCATCTAGGAGTTCATCTAGCAACGAGTGATCGGATTGCATCTACATACCTTTGTAGATCACGCGCGGAAGCGTTCAAAGAACGGGGATGAGGAAGGCGTACTCGACGTGATCCAAATCACCGATGACCAACGCCGAACGGACGGCACCTCCGCGTTCAACACACGTACGGGACGGGAGACGTCTCCTCCTTCTTGATCCAGCAAGGGGGAAGGAGAGGTTGATGAAGATCCAGCAGCACGACGGCGTGGTGGTGGATGCAGGGCGTCACAGTAGCAGGGCTTCGCCTATACTACAAGAGGGAGACGTAATGGGGAGAGAGGGAGGCGCCAGGGGCTGGGGTATCAAGTCCCTCCTCTCCCCCACTATATATAGGGGTGCTAGGGGGGGCGCCGGCCCTAGTAGATGGCATCTACTAGGGGGGGCGGCGGCCAAGGGTGGGGGGCTTGCCCCCTAAGCAAGGGGGCGCCCCCTTAGGGTTCCCCCCCCCCCAACCCTAGCCGCATGGGCCCTAGGGGGTTGGCGCCCCAGCCCACTATGGGCTGGGTTCCCTCCTACTTCAGCCCATGGGGCCCTCCGGGATAGGTGGCCCCACCCGGTGGACCCCCGGGACCCTTCCGGTGGTCCCGGTACAATACCGCTGACCCCGAAACTTGTCCCGATGGCCGAAACAGCACTTCCTATATATAATTCTTTACCTCCGGACCATTTCGGAACTCCTTGTGACGTCCGGGATCTCATCCGGGACTCCGAACAATATTCGGGTTACTGCATATACATATCTTCACAACCCTAGCGTCACCGAACCTTAAGTGTGTAGACCCTACGGGTTCGGGAGACAAGCAGACATGACCGAGACGACTCTCCAGTCAATAACCAACAGCGGGATCTGGATACCCATGTTGGCTCCCACATGCTCCACGATGATCTCATCGGATGAACCACGATGTCGAGGATTCAATCAACCCCGTATGCAATTCCCTTTGTCAATCGATATGTTACTTGCCCGAGATTCGATCGTCGGTATCCCAATACCTCGTTCAATCTCGTTACCGGCAAGTCACTTTACTCGTACCGTAATGCATGATCCCGTGATCAGACACTTGGTCACTTTGAGCTCATTATGATGATGCATTACCGAGTGGGCCCAGTGATACCTCTCCGTCATACGGAGTGACAAATCCCAGTCTTGATCCATGTCAACCCAACAGACACTTTCGGAGATACCCGTAGTCTACCTTTATAGTCACCCAGTTACGTTGTGACGTTTGGTATACCCAAAGCACTCCTACGGTATCCGGGAGTTACACGATCTCATGGTCTAAGGAAAAGATACTTGACATTGGAAAACTCTAGCAAACGAACTATACGATCTTGTGCTATGTTTAGGATTGGGTCTTGCCCATCACATCATTCTCCTAATGATGTGATCTCGTTATCAATGACATCCAATGTCCATAGTCAGGAAACCATGACTATCTGTTGATCAACGAGCTAGTCAACTAGAGGCTTACTAGGGACATGTTGGTGTCTGTTATTCACACATGTATTACGATTTCCGGATAACACAATTATAGCATGAATAAAGACAATTATCATGAACAAGGAAATATAATAATAATGCTTTTATTATTGCCTCTAGGGCATATTTCCAACAATCTGGTGTAATTATTACTAAGGGTCTGTTATCTGATGTTGGACGTTTTATTGGCCACGTTTTAAAAGAGCTTTACTCAGTGAAATAATTGAATAGAAATTTGTGAAATGCTTTAAATTATGGGCCTGTTCAATAGAATTAATTGTGTTGTGAAAGCTTGTTTGATTATGTGTAATGGGTGGCGCTGTAACTGGTTGGATGGAAATCATGCCGGACTAAAATAAATGGTCTAACTACCACAACAAAAAAAGTGGATGCCACGTCACATTCACGCTGGTGCCATGTAGATGCCACGTCAAGCCCATTTTTGTACAGCGTCTCCAAATCCATGATGGACTAGTCTGTCATAGAGCACCGGGCCTAGGCGGGCCTAGGGACTGATCGGTGACGGCCAGGATCCGTCATGGTGGTACAGTTGTCAAATTATGACGCGATATACATGACGGGTTATAAATCTGTCACGGACAACCCTCCTTGACGGTTTTGCACTGTTCCATGACAGACTGTATCCGTCATGGATTAACAAGAATCTTGTAGTGTTGTGCCCTCCAAACAGATCTGATCTGGGCGGTGCGGCCTGCTCCATGTGCGGCGGCTCAGATCGGCGGCGACCCATGCACACAATACGTGATGGAGGTTCTTCGAGCGGATCCGGGTGAGAACCTTGTGCTCGGCTTGATGCCAAGACCGGCGTTGGTGGCACCCTGTGGTGTCATTACCTTCTTGAAGGCATCGCCGTGGAGAAGCTCTAGACCTCTATCCGCTACCTCCGGGGGAATCCCAAGATCAGTTGATCGGATGACGGCGGCGCGTTGGTGTCGTTTCCTCCTTGGGGGCGTCATTCTTGGAGGCGTACACGGGATCAAGGGACCAACGGGCGCCTTTTTTGGTGGAGCGGTACTTCATCCTTCACATTGATGACGGCGGATCTCGGCGGCGTGGTTGTAACGCCCTCGATGCGGCTATATCTCCCACGTGTCGAGGCACGACTTAGAGGCATAACCGCATTGAAAGCAATGTCGCAAGTTAGGCAATCATCACAACATTTCATGTAATATAAATCATAAGAGGGGAAGATACATAGATGGCTTACACTCGTCACGTCAATCAAAGTACATAAATAGCGTTACAACATTCAAACACTCATGGCCCGACTATGGCGCCAAAATAAAAGATAACCCAACATGCGACACGGTCCCGATCACCCCCAACTGGGCACCACTACTAATCATCAGGGAAAGACACGTAGTATCATTAAGAGTCCTCGTCGAACTCCCACTTGAGCTCAAGCGCGTCATCTGGAGCAGAAACATCAGGCCCTGCATCTGGTTTGGAAGTAATCTGTGAGCCACAGGGACTCAGCAATCTCGCACCCTCGCGATCAAGACTATTTAAGCTTAAAAGGAAAGGTAAGGTAAATATGTGGAGCTGCAGCAAGCGACTAGCATATATGGTGGCTATCCTGTTCGCAAAAGAGAGCGAGAAGAGGAGGCAAGGCGCGAACGAGTAATTAGAGGGCATCCTGCGACAAGCATTACTCCAACACCGTGTTCACTTCCCGGACTCCGCCGAGAAGAGACCATCACGGCAACTCACACTGTTGATTCATTTTAATTAAATTAAGGTTCAAGTTATCTACAACCGGACGTTAACAAATTCCCATCTGCCCATAACCGCGGGCACGGCTTTCGAAAGTTCAAATCCCTGCAGGGAAGTCCCAACTTAGCCCGTGACAAGCTCTCATGGTCAACGAAGGAATAGATCTCCCGAGACGTTCCGATCAGACTCGGTATCTCGGTTCTTCAAGACACTTCGACAGGTTAAAACAAGTCCAGCAACATCGCCCGAATGTGCCGACAAATCCCGATAGGAGCTGCACATATCTCGTTCTCAGGGCACACTCAGATGAGACATCCTATGAGTGAAACCAACCCTCAAGTTGCCCCGTGGTGGCCCCGCAGTCTACTCGGTCGGACCAACACTCAGAGGAGCACTGGCCCGGGGGGGTTTAAATAAGATGACCCTCGGGCTCCGGAAACTCAAGGGAAAAGAGGCTAGGTGGCAAATGGTAAAACCAAGGTTGGGCATTGCTGGAAAAGCTTTAATCAAGGCGAACTATCAAGGGGTTCCCATTATAACCCAACTGCGTAATGAACGCAAAATCCGGGAACATAACACCGATATGACGGAAACTAGGGCGGCAAGAGTGGAACAAAACACTAGGCGAGAGGCCAAGCCTTCCACCCTTTACCAAGTATATATATGCATTAAGATAACATGGCAATATAATGATATCCCAACAAGTACATAATGTTCCAACAAGGAACGACCTCCAATCTTCACCTGCAACTAGCAACGCTATAAGAGGGGCTGAGCAAAGCGGTAACATAGCCAATCAACGGTTTGCTAGGACATGGTGGGTTAGAGGTTTGACATGGCAATTTGGGAGGCATGATAAGCAAGTGGTAGGTATCGTAGCATAGGCATAGCAAAAGAGCGAGCATCTAGCAAAGCAAAGATAGTAGTGATTTTGAGGGTATGATCATCTTGCCTACAAAGTTGTCAGAGTTGACTGGATCCTCGAAAGCAAACTCAACGGGCTACTCGTTAGTGAACTCGTCTCCCGGCTCTACCCAAACAAGAGAAACAAGCAAACGGAACACAATCAACCACGTGCAAAGCTCAAACAATAAGATGCAAGGATGGTATGCTATGCGGGATGCGATGCGGGATGCATATGCAAGATTTGACAAGGGATGCAAGAACCTGGCCTCAACTTGTAAATCCAAGTGTGCCACTGTAAAGATGAGATGAAATCGCTTGAAAACGATGTAAAGAACGCCGGAATCGGAGTTACGGTTTGGAAATGGCAAGCAAATCAAATATGACCACGTTCTGCGATTTACAGCAAGTAGCCATCTAAATGCAACAAGATGAACATGCTACGGCACTCAAACATGACAACAAAATACATGGCAGGAATCCATTCATGATGCTTAACAAAAGTCTAGCACTGAGCTACAGCCAATTCATCCATTAACATATTCAAAAAAGCATGGCAAAAATGCATTTGACAAACAGATCTCAGACTTAGTGAAATTAACACTTGTCTGGAATTTCATATCAGATAGCACTCTTTAGAGCATGAAAACAATATGCTACAGGACCTGAACATGGCAAAGCAAAGCATGGCATGGAGCTACTCAAAGAGCTTAACAAAAGTCCCTTAGTGACCTTGAGCCAAAAGGGATCAGAAAATACAATTGCAAGCATGTGAACATGGTAAAAACATAATCAGTTCTCAGACTTGGTGAAAACTGGAGCATGCTGAAAACAGATATCAAGTAGGCATGTTTACGAGCTCGATGCACTCACTACAGAGCAAGTCATGGCAATATAAGCATACACCCATCAAGAATACACAAAATACAAGCTAGGCATGGCAAGAACAATAACATAGCATGCACGGATCAACTACAACATCCTCGGCAAAATTGCTAACAAGTAGACAATCTGCCCAGATTCACGAAATGACAAAAGTAGAGCTTGATTGACTCAAGCTAGGGTGCTCCATAATTGCAAACAAAGACATGGATGGATAGAGCACTACAAGATTAACAAAACATCCTTACTAATCATCCTCAAAAGAGGCACGGATCACTAGGAAACAACATGAACATATGGCCATATGAGATAAACATGTCAAGGACTTAGTGGAAATGCTAAGTCCCTGAAATCAGCATTACCAAGTGCCTCACTTTGCAAGCTTGTGTTAGTCACCACACACATCACAAAAATACATGGGTTGCACCTCTGGAAAGATGGCAAAACCCTTAACAAAACATATGTAGAGCTCATGGGCATATCATGCACACATAAATCATGGCAAAAATGACAAATGTCTAATTGGAGCAGCAGATCTGACAATTATCTCAAATAGCACTCTTCTAACAGCATTTCGGGCATCAAGATGAACTCAAATGAAAATGATGCAATGAGATGAAATTATGTACTCTCTGAAGCGAACATTTTGATATGCTATATGCCCAAAACGGAGCTACGGATGAGGAGTTACGGCACGATAAACAGGAGCAAAAATATTAGGGTTAGGGACGGAAAGTCAACCGAGTTTGGATCTAGATCCAGATCCGGGCTGCGCAGAAAACGAGGTTCGTCGGCCGGAGTTCGTCGAGCTCGCCGGAGTTCGTCGCGGGCTCGCCGGAGGAAGAGGACGCCGGGGCTGCGGGGAGGCTCGCCGGAGGAGGTTCGGGCGCGGGGCGGCGCGGCTGGCGTCGGCAGCGAGGGGCGGC
>NW_025227748.1:0-2995 GCF_018294505.1 Triticum aestivum | reverse complement strand
GAGGTTTTTGGTGGGTTTTGGGCCAAATTGGAAGGGTGTTGGGCTGCAACACACACGAGGCCTTTTCGGTCCCTCGGTTAACCGTTGGAGTATCAAACGAAGTCCAAATGGTATGAAACTTGACAAGCGGTCTACCGATAGTAAACCAAGGCCGCTTGACAAGTCTCGGTCCAATCCGGAAATTTTTAATCCCCACACACGAAAGAAATGTAGAAAAGACCACCGGAGGAGAACGAAGCGCCGGAATGCAAAACGGACAACGGAGAAAATGCTCGAATGCATGAGATGAACACGTATGCAAATGCAATGCACATGATGACATGATATGAGATGCATGACAACGATAACAACACACGGAGACAAAAACCCGAACCCGAGAAAATAAAATAACTTAAGGCCGGAAACGGCAAGAGTTGGATTACATATTGGGTAAATCATATCCGGGGTGTTACAACACTCCACCACTACGAAAGGATCTCGTCCCGAGATCTAGGACTGAAAGAACGCCGGGTACTCAGAACGGAGGTGATCCTCGCGTTCCCAGGTAGCTTCACGGTCGGAATGGTGTGACCACTTGACTTTGAGGAATTTGATTGACTTGTTGCGAGTCTTGCGTTCAGTCTCTTCAAGAATAGCAACGGGGTGCTCACGATAAGAAAGATCTTCTTGGAGCTCAATGTCCTCGAAGTTGACGGTGCGGTCAGGAGTCTTGAAGCACTTTCGGAGCTGAGAGACATGGAACACGTCATGAACATTTGTAAAGTTTGAAGGAAGCTCGAGTTGATAGGAGAGATCGCCTCTCTTGCTGACAATCTTGAAAGGTCTCACGTATCTAGGGGCAAGCTTCCCTTTGATACCGAAGCGACGAGTACCTTTCATTGGAGAGACGCGGAGGTAAACATGATCTCCGATCTCGAAAGCCAAATCACGGTGCTTACTGTCATAGTAGCTTTTCTGACGGGATTGGGCTGATTTGAGGTTATCTCGAATGACTTTGCACATTTCCTCTGCCTCTGTGATTAAGGCATTTCTGAGAAGCTGATGTTCACCGGTTTCAGACCAGTTGAGAGGGGTACGGCACTTCCTGCCATACAGAATTTCAAATGGGGCCTTGCCCGAACTTTTGTTATTTTTATGATAAAGACTAAAAGTAAAGAAAGCAAAATAAACGGTAATAGAAACAATGGTAGATTAATATGATAAAGAATAGACCGGGGGGCCATAGGTTTCACTAGTGGCTTCTCTCAAGAGCATAAGTATTACGGTGGGTGAACAAATTATTGTCGAGCAATTGATAGAATTGAGCATAGTTATGAGAATATCTAGGTAGGATCATGTATATAGGCATCATGTCCGTGACAAGTAGACCGACTCCTGCCTGCATCTACTACCATTACTCCACACATCGACCGCTATCCAGCATGCATCTAGAGTATTAAGTTCATAAGAACAGAGTAACACATTAGGCAAGATGACATGATGTAGAAGGATAAACTCATGCAATATGATATAAAACCCATCTTTTTATCCTCGATGGCAACAATACAATACGTGTCGTTTCCCCTTCTGTCACTGGGATCGAGCACCGCAAGATTGAACCCAAAGCTAAGCACTTCTCCCATTGCAAGAAAGATCAATCTAGTAGGCCAAATAAACTGATAATTCGAAGAGACTTGCAAAGATAACAAATCATACATAAAAGAATTCAGAGGAGATTCAAATATTATTCATAGATAATCTTGATCATAAACCCACAATTCATCGGATCTCGACAAACACACCGCAAAAGAAGATTACATCGAATAGATCTTCAAGAGAATCGAGGAGAACATTGTATTGAGATCCAAAGAGAGAGAAGAAGTCATCTAGCTAATAACTATGGACACGAAGGTCTGAGGTAAACAACTCACACATCATCGGAGAGGCTATGGTGTTGATGTAGAAGCCCGCCGTGATCAATGCCCCCTCTGGCAGAGCGCCGGAAAAGACCCCGAGATGGGATTTCACGGGTACAGAGAGTTGCGGTGGTGGAAATAGGGTTTCGGCTCCTCTTCTGATGTTTCCAGGGTATAAGAGTACATATAGGCGAAAGAGGTCGGTCAGGAGAGCTACGAGGGGCCCATGAGGGTGGGGGCGCGCCCAGGGGGGCATGCGCGCCTCCCTGCCTCGTGGCCTCCTCGTTGATTTCTTGACGTCCACTCCAAGTTCTCTGGATCACGTTTGTTCCGAAAATCATGTTCCCGAAGGTTTCATTCCGTTTGGACTCCGTTTGATATTCCTTTCCTTCGAAACACTGAAATAGGCAAAAAACAGCAATTTGGGCTGGGCCTCCGGTTAATAGGTTAGTCCCAAAAAGAATATAAAAGTGTATAATAAACCCCATTGAACATCCAAAACAGATAATATAATAACGTGGAACAATCAAAAATTATAGATACGTTGGACACATATCAGGTAGCGAGAACACGGATAGATCTGGCAAGAAAACGGCGAACGGAAAAAAGGGGCGAATAAAACGGCAAATTTGTGTGAAGTGGTGGAGAGAAAAATGAGAGGCAAATGGCAAATAATGTAAATTGCGAAGAGATGAGATTTGTGATTAGGAACCTGGTATATGTTGAAGATCCTCCCCGGCAACGACGCCAGAAATTGGTGCGTTGACGAGAAACTATCTTGACTTGATCCTCCTCGGCAACGGCTCCAAAAATTTCTTTTGATGTCACTTGAAGCTACGTCGGTATTTCCTCAACGGCTGCTACTAACTACGGAGCCGAAGGTCTACATCATCCCTTCCTTTTTGGGGAAATACCGACGTAGCTTCAAGCGACAGCACACCACCTCGCGCTTCCTTTGCCCCGCGCTCCGGCAAGCCGCTCCTTCCCCGCCAGCCCCTCCGGTGAGTCGCGCCTTCCTTCCATGCCACGCAACACGCACACGTGCGCACCCGCCACCGCCAGGGCACCACCTTGCGTGATCTCGCGGGGCAAGCCGCTTC
>NW_025227747.1:6419-21313 GCF_018294505.1 Triticum aestivum | reverse complement strand
AGCCACATCCCGCTCCTCTCTCGATCCCTTCATCTTCATCTCTCCACGCCTTTATGTATTCTCGCAGGCGAGTGCTTTGCTGCGCAACCACCCCATCCGCACCAATCAATGGTAGCAGCGGCCGATAACAGCCACAGGGCAGCCGCTCGCTCGCCTGGTAGCCAATGGATAGGTCTTCTCGCTTGGCTGGACAGCCCCCCGGAGTTCTTAGATAGGTAAGTTTCAATGGTGCTCCCGCTTCCTACGCACACGATTCTCTAATGAGTTCTTCTTGCCGTATTTTTTCTTTCTATTTTCAATCTGATTTTCTTCATGGGACACGGCTGATGGATGAACAGGAATACAAGATTGCTCCGGCCGTGGCTTTAGTCTGGCGTGGGATCGCGCTGTATGGGCTTGGGCAGACGACATGTTCACTCCCAGCTGGATTACAAAGGCTGATGGAGGAACAGGATTTTCAATCTGTCAGGTTGCGTGGATATATGTTCGTCAGGTCATATATCCACAAAAGAAGATTCATCTATAGGTCCCCATATGAACAGTCAACGCCCGTCAGGTATTCAACATGCCAATTCGTCTCAAACTATACTGCAGTTTTTGTTTTAATTCTACCGTGTTCTCTTAGATTGATTACTAATCTTAACCTTTATTCTTCTTTCATATTCTTTAACTATGCACGTGCAATTGGTACCCTTTTGTTTTACTTCAAACTGAATCTTTGTGCAGATTAATGAGGTCGTGCTGCCAGCAATCGAATATTTGTGGTCTATTGACAGAGATAATAGAGATTAGATACTGCATCCCAGTTTTGTTATGCAAATGGTTGTACCGTGTCCTTTTAGAAAATGCTACTGACAATAGCACTCAGAGAATGATGTCATCCACAACCTCTACACCGAATGTATTTTTTGGTCAACAAATTTTGGGTATAAAAGTTCAATAGAGTTCAAAATATTACTTATATCGTTAGTTTCTCATATGTTTTCCTGGTATTTGACTACAGCAGGATAATTAATGTTTATTGGATATTGTGTTTGAACCCACAAAAGGCAGTTCACAGTCATAGTATTTTCCGTACTTTCTCACTGAATTGCCTTGATCATTGAAAGTGGATGTAAAGTAGAATGTGCCAGTGCAACTCTGAAATAATCCCATGTAGAAGCTGAAGATGCGGTTTTTCATGAAATTTTGTTCTCATAAATACTGACTTTTCGTAACCTTTTTTAATTTACAAAGGAAAAAACAATTTGAAATATTTTGTACTATAAGTCATGGTGCAAGATGAAGGTGTATGTTCTTCCGACCTTTACATTATTTTCTTATGTAGTTTCCGTAGCTCTTCATGCATGAGGCTTATTGATATTATGTCTTTCCCACATATTGGTAGGATAGAAATTAAAGCATTCTGTCCATTCATTTATTTGAATTGTTATTTCAGATCAAGGGGACATTTCTTACTTTTTGTTCAATATACAGTGTACTCCAGTTCCACTTTCTGGTATGCCAATTCTTAAGCCTCTCCTCAGACCCTTCTTCCTTAGATTGCTCATTGTCATATTGAGGTCTCATAAACTGGATTTGAAGCATGGATGTATATTTAGTTTTGGTACTATGACACTCTAAACCCTAATTGTGCTTTAACATGATTTATATATCAAACTAAGTTATTTAATTTTCAAGTTGTTTGCTATTCTCTTAAGTTTGCCAATTTTGCGTTCTTCATGATTTACTTCACAAGACTAAGAACTCTATCTCCTCCCTTTTTAGGTAAACAACTCTTATGTTATGTTTGGCAACATTTTTTAGATGAGGCCAGAAGTGACCATCAAAATTGCAAACTTGCTCAAGCATTTTCACCAAAAAAACATCCTTAGCTATAGTAGTCCTTTTCTTGTAATTTAATTAATTACATTTGTTGCACAATAAGGATTGTTGCTCTTTCATAAGAAACTATATATTCAGTTTGGTTCTGTATAGCACGTGATTAACTTTTTTTCTTTTGCATGGAGTAACCCAAGATTATCTTGATTGAAAATATGTATTTGTATTTGCACGATGCTCATCTATTCATTTTTGAGAGAGAAAAATCCTATATCCACGCCAAATTGCTTACTGATATTTCCGCAGCAACGCGCGGGGTATCATCTAGTATTTATAGATAAAGAAATAAAAGTACAAGTAAATGAGTTGGAGCCTTATACAAGGTACCAACGCAATGCCTCACAAGGCTTGTACTAGCATGAGGCTGTGTCATATTCAACAACACACTAGAATTTGAATCACAATTTAAGATGTACACTCACTCCTAAGAACACACACATGCACATCTTATCCATGTGTGCACATATATAGGAGAGATTGATCCTGAGACTGACGAAAACATTATGAGCATCTTGCTATTGACGAGTAGGTTATCTTTTGCTCAAGGAATATTTGGCCTTTTGTTTTGTGGGGGAAATATTTCGCCTTTATAAGACACATGTGTGTTAAACTGATATTTAATCCTTTATGGGCAAGAGATGCATCATTGGTTCTCAATAAGAGCTAGTGTTTAGGGCAGTGAGGTAGCGCGAACAATGAGAAGATTACATCACACACAGGGTACCTTCCGAGTTCCGGTTGTTTATGTGCATTCACATCCTCATTATCTCGTGTCACATCCGTAGAGCGTTTCTCAAAGGAGGAAAAAGAAAACTAATCTTAGAGCACAATGCGTAGCTAGCTAGTGCGGTGGAATATATCGTTGTAAAATTAGAAAATAGATGATCCGGAGCTATGGTGGTTGTCTTGCTGCCGAATTCTTAGTGCGCTTTTGGAAGTAGGCATGTACGCTTTGCGGTGGTTGGGCACGGGCTGAAACCCAACATCACACTAACCGTATAGCAGCAAGAAGGTACGTCGGATATTCGCGTCTGGTAAAGCATAAACCCGCGTTAGATCTTTTTTCCACGTTCCGTCCATGTTTGCAGCTTCCTCATTCTTCAGGGCAAACATTGTTTAGATCACATCACATGCTTTTGCTTTAGTGGTCCCGCATAAAGCGCACATTCCTGGCCTACATCATCACATGCCTTTTCTTTACCTACATCTTTTCCCTCTTTTTCTTCAAGTCCTCAAAACAACCTCTTACAAAAAAGACGTCATGTATCATATCGTACCGAAAAGTACATCATACCTCTCACAAGGACCAAAGTCCTAGCATGTGCTCTTGAGAGGACATAGTCAGTTCCCAGCTCCCCTCCGTGCCAACCATGACATCATATGCTTCAAATATTCCATGTTCACTGGTTACAGCACGCGTTCGTCCCAGCAAAATGGCTCGCCAGTCGCAACATCCTCGGCGCATGCTCGCACGACTAAACGCCGGTCGCAGCTCCCTTCATGATCGATTGCCGCAAGCCATGCCGATGGTCCCATCGACAGTTGCAGCATGGCCCCGCCAACGGTCACAGCTCCTTCATCAATGTTTACATCGACACGACTAGGCTGTCGCCCACCTACCGGACGATGTCGAACCTCCTCGGCTTGTAGCATCCCTCGTGGCCACCGCCACAACTCATCGTTCCGCTGACCGAAGAAAGCGCGACATGCGGAACCCTGCCGTCTCAGCACCCATGGCCTCAGGTTACTGCGACAGTCGTTGCCAGCTCGCAGCACCACAACTCATCGCACAAGCTATCTTCGGCCGAAGTTTCCCTCGCCTCAGCTTGGAATCCCTGCTTCTGCCAATTGCACTGCCACCCTCCCATGATTCGTAGCACCGTGGGGTCCGGGGGAGAAAAGGCAGAGATGTGGATTAATGGAGTTTACAGCTGAGGCGCTCCTCAGCCGTGCATGTAGAAGGAGACATTTTTTCGAGAGGAGAAAATATGACAAGGATGGGCTTGTGCGATGTACACACAGACACGTGGGCATGCACATGGATGTAAGGGCATGTACAATGGTTGATAAGATAGTCTTATCTTAAGTCTTGCATGTGATTTAGAGATGGCAAAAAATTTTGTCTACAATGGGTCATATCTTAGCCTTATCTTCAATAACTAGTAATTCCTAAAATTATGGTGAGACATATTGTGCTAAGAGATCACCTCTTGTCTTCTCTTAAATAAGAGAAGACAAGTCTTTTCTTATGAGTTCTCTTTCCTCCACCTCATCATCTATCCTACATGGCATTGCTAAGATAGAACCATTGTACATGCCCTAACCGACTCTATTGTGGCCTTCACATTTGCCCAAACAGTGGATAGCGAGAAGTCGTGGCGACCGTCGGAAGCGCTTGGCCGGTTGGGCGTCCCTATATCTCGTGTTCAGCAAGAGGGGAGGAACCATCGCTGAAGGGGAGACCAATAAGTGCCGACCCAGGAGCGCGGGACCACACATCCTCCTTTTTCTGTCTTTTTCGGTTTCTGTTGTGTGTTTTGGTTTATTTTTGTACTTATCCTTATATATATTTGAAAAATGTTGAACAAGTATTTCAAAAAGGATAAGTATATTTTTCGTCCTTGAACTCTGACGATGGTATAGAAATCGTCCCTCAACTTCGAAACCACTAAAACTCAGTCCCTCAACTATTTAAGCCGGATACTTTTCGTCCCTCGCGACGCTTAAAGTGGTTTTGGTATGACATCAACCTGGTTTTGACTAAAACCGTCCATGTGGCCTGGTTTTGACCACCATGTAATCTGACCAATGTTATTTATGAAAAATTGGGTTTGCTCAGAGCATCCCAGACGCATGTTTGTCCAGATTGGTAACAACAAATTGTATGCTAACTAGATGGTTTCAGTTTCAGACCATTGTATAAACTGAATGGGATTCATAGCACATTGTTCACATGATTTTAGACCATTGTGTAAACTAAAGACATAGCAGATTGTTCTCTTGTTCATAGTCTGACATAACCACAAACATAGTACTGATTAGTCTTACAAGCAAACCACAACGGAATTCTCAAAGTCAGACGAAGTAAATGAGAAATAGTGCTGATTAGTCTTAGAAGCAACCACAGACATGAATTCTGTTTTTTTTAACGATCGGATCATTGGATTCGGCGTCTGGAGATCTACAAGGAGTTCTTCTCGATCCTCCATTATGGTGGGTTGAGCCCCATGGCTCTTTCATCTTCGCGGATTTCGGATCGTGGCTTGCCGGATCCAGAGTACACGGAGGTTTGGTGGCATAGGATGAGGACCAGAGGAAACTTTGGTCGGCATGTTCGGCCCGGCATCGGTGACGTCACTTGACGTCGTTTCCCTCCCTGGAGGTGAAGCCGAGGTCCCTCCTATCCACCCCCGAACCCCTGCTGGACGAAAGTCCAAAATTCAGACTGGATTGGGCGGCGGCGGCGTCCTGCGCGTCGTATCCTCCATGGAGGCGCCGTCTTGGGAGGAACTGCTGTTCGGGGGAGAGATGTTGTGGATGGTGGGCTCCGAGTAGCTCCAGCAGCGGCGATGGTGTGGAGGTTGCCAGGTGGTGCGCCGTTGTATCTACCGCATCATTGACGACGAGTGGTGGCGGCATGGTGCAGCTGCATATCAACGACGGATGCGGCTGGATGGACGAGTGCAGGGTGGTCGAGCTGTCTGGCGCCATGGTGGCGTCGACGGCAGGCCTGGCAAGTTCTGTGCGTCAGTACCTGCTCTGGAGATGGATCGGTGGAAGAAGGCGGCGGCAGCCTCGGTGAGTGTGCCGGACCGGCGTGTGACCCGGTCCCAGTATGTGGCTAGGATGGGGCATCCGGCATTAGATGTTAGGATTTGGTGCGATGTCTGTTTGGTATTAGGTTCGGACATTCGGCACCACTGCATCAAGGGGGTAGGAGTAGCGACAGATGTTGCCTAGATGGTGACTTCAGGCTTACTGATGTACTACTTTGTAAGGTCTTTTGTGCTTAATAATTAATAAAGTGGCCGTATGCATCGTCCAGATGCAGAGGCCAGGGGTGCATCCTCCTTTTCTAAAAAAACAGACATGAATTCTGACATAACCACAAGGGATAACCACAAACATGAGTACAGATATACTGGTCCAGTAGTTTTGCTGGGACTTTTTTTGCTCTTTTATTTCCTCCAACTTGAGAACTTGCAGCACCAGATGTAACATTGACTGTAAATGATAAACTAGACTGCACATTTACTGTCACATTTGAACTTGAAGCAGACATCCAGAATATTACTGCACATTTATTGTCGCATTTACTGTAAATGATGAACTAGACTGCACATTTACTGTCACATTTTCACATTTTCAGTCAAAACCAAGCCACGTGAACGGTTTTAGTCAAAATCGGGTCCACGTCATAGCAAAACCACTTTAAGCGTCGCGAGGGACGAAAAATATCCGGTTTAAATAGTTGAGGGACCGAGTTTTAGTGGTTTCGGAGTTGAGGGACGATTTTTATACTATCGCCAGAGCTCGAGGACGAAAAATATACTTATCCCTTTCAAAAAAATTGAACAAGTATTTGAAAAATATTACCAAGGTATGATCTGAACAACATTATGGCTCTATTACCACACTACTAGGGCCTGTTTGGTTCATGACTAACTTTGCCACAACTAATCTTAGGCAAAGTGTGGCTGCCACAAAAAGTGTGGCTAACAAAACGGCCACCACAAATGTGGCAAGATTTGGCAAAAAGCTAAACATGTGACATGTGGACCATATAAATAGAAAAATGTGGCAAGCCATAAGTGTGGCAATGAACCAAACATATGTCTAAGTTGTTGTGACATGACTAAAATTAGGCGTGACAACCTTAGGCTGAGTACCAAACAAGCCCAGTATCCTGAAGCCCAACCTAAAGGATGCCGCTATGCCTTGGCGGCAATACATTTCCTCGCACACTAGCACTCTTGTAACAACTCGCCTTGATGGCATTTGAGTAATGCATTCGGGTGAGGATCCTCTCTCCAGAGATAATGTTTTTAATTTATTATATATAAAAAAAGACAACCAGATTTGTGCCTGGGAAAGAAGACGCTACGAAAATTTGATGCAAGAGCCAGAAATATGACATCCCGAAGCTGCTATATATATGCTGCCCTGTCAAGAGTAGAGTATTACAAAGCCAGATTAATTGCGAAGATCCCATATTCCAATGGAATAATACCATTTTTTGCGGGGAACCATGGAATAATACCTTCCTTGAACAGAGCTCAAAGAGGAAGGAGAAAACTCGATCGAGAGGCTTAAATTTCCATGTCTGTCCCGAGTCTTCCTGAAATGGAATATGCTCCGCATATCTTCTTCTTACCTATAGCTGCATCCTCTTTTTGACTGAGCTTTACTCCTTCCCCAAAGAATTCTCTCCTTGGTTGCTTTGACCCAAAGTCCACGCTACCTCTCACAAGGACAAATCCTAGTACTGTATATGGATAATGTAGTCAGTTCCCAGCTTCCCTCCATGCCAACCACGGCAGGCAGCATATGCTTCAAATATTCCAAACTGACCAACCCCCTCCTGCACGCCATAACAATGGGGCGCCTCCCCACAGCTCGATCGTATCTCCATTAAAGTAGCTGAGAGCTTGCATTTTTGCGAGCCAAGCCAGGAGTCGAGGTTGCGAGATGAAGTTTGGGAAGAGGCTCAAGAAGCAGGTGGAGGAGAGCCTCCCGGGGTGGAGGGACAAGTTCCTGGCGTACAAGCGCCTCAAGGTGCTCGTCCGACTCGTCTCCGGCACCTCGCCGCACCGTGCCGCGGCGGAGGCCGCTTTCATGCGGCTCCTCAATGACGAGGTGGACAGGTTCAACGCCTTCTTCCTGGAGCAGGAGGAAGAGTTCATCATCCGCCATAAGGTACCTACTGTTGATTGAGAAAATATACTGAAAGAGTGCAGTAACCTGTAACGGATGTAATTAAAACAATGTGCAGGAAGTAAGGGAGACGGTGAAGGCGGTGGCCGGCGAGGAGCCGTCGGAGGCGGAGCGTGCGGCGCAGATGAGGAAGGTGAGGAGGGAGATCGTGGATTTGCACGGGGAGATGGTGCTGCTCCTCAACTACAGCGCCGTCAACTACACAGGTTTGTTTCATCTCCTCTGGCAATGACAATATGGAGGCTCTTTTCTAGTGTAACATTTTTGGGCACGCTTTGGCAAAAAAGAAATTCGGGAGGTTCTTGAAATTGTAAGTTCGTGGTAGTATCTGAAGAAATTAAGAGCTTTACACAAACAGAAAACAGAGTACGCAACAAGCTCTGCTTTAATTTATCTTACAAAAAGCAGAGTATCTTGAACTGTACGCTTTGACCTGCAGAGACTAGTCTCTATTCAGCCCAATGTGTTGGTCGGTCGTAGCTTTTCTCCACACGACCAACTGGCCTTATGACTTGGCTAAGATCATTGAACATCTAGAGCTACACGATGCAGGGCTGGCCAAGATCCTGAAGAAGCACGACAAGCGTACGGGGCGGCTGCTCCGGCTGCCCTTCATCGAGGAGGTTCTTAAGCAGCCATTCTACACGACAGAGCTCATGTCGAGGATCGTACGCGAGTGTGAGGAGACCATGGAGGTCGTGTTCGCCTCCGACAACAGTGGCGACCGGTGGACGAGGAAGTGCTGCACCGACACTGACATGGCTCCTACGGCAACAGAGCAAGGCATTTTAAGGAACACCGTCGCGGCGCTGGTGGCCATGAGGGAGCTCCGCAGCGGGAGCTCCACGTACGGGCACTTCTCGCTGCCACCCTTGGCAAAGCAGACGGAGCATGGCCTGCTGCTATCCATCCAAGTTGCCGATCTCGTTCAATCTGAGGCACATGGTATTGTCCGGGTGGTTTGACAGATATACTTCAGTTTAATTGTAGTTATATGTTTTGATGGCTACTTACCGGCGCCAGATTATATGATACGTGTAACGAACATTATAGACTTCTTATAGCAAACATGCCCGTGCGTTGCAACGCGAGAAGAAAAATCACCTCTCACACACACACACTCGATGATATCAGCAAATCCCTTGAACTCTTTCACGATGTGGTATGAGAAACAACAAGGTACGTTGTGTTGCCCAAAAACATAATTGTGGGGCGATTTTGAAAGTGTACGAAAGCAGTATGTAGTTTACATAAAACTCGTATCAGCAGTTTAGTGTACATCATCATATATGAGTTGGTTATTGTGCGCTGGATGAAATGAAGAGGACGATTATGTGCCTGTTGTAATCTTTAGCATATGTTAGCTGGTAGGAATCAACATACCCTATGATGCCAATAATAGTTTTTGTACGAGCATCAGACTATCGTATCTAGTAAATTTAAATGGATGGGAAACCTATACAATAGGCATTTTCAAAATACCCATATAAAGAAAAGTATCAATTAAGGATGCATCCTAAACATAATTTTGAAAATAATTAACATGCAAGATAATAAAATATTTGAAATCTACAGATTCTTCTAAGCGCTCACATGTGACATGTTACATTTAGAGTTAAGGTTTAGAAGATATGAATTTTAAAAAGTAGTTGTATCTGTGAAAAACAGAGAATGTTAAATATAGAGTAGATGGGCTTAAATTACAATAGTATGCAGTTTATGTGCTAAGACACGCTTGGGAGAGGGCGGCTCTATCCTACGCCAACGAAAATGCCAAAAATCAGAGGGAAAAGTGAGAAAAAATGCGGGAGAAGTAGGGATCAAACTCAGCTCTTCGCAGTGGAAGACTCGAGCTCTAGCCACGGGATAGAAGTGCATGTTACTTCTAAGGGGATGTATTTATATGAAACATCGTGACGGCCGGCGACTTAAGAAAAAAAAAAGGTTTTTCACTTAGTGTTGGCACTCGATGTAATTTGTGTAAACCATATAGGCAATTCTAGGACGGGCCGCCATAAGCAATAGCCCATTTATTTTTAGGTATAGATATATTTAGAAATGACACTAATATATTTGACAATTTTAAAGAAAAACAGTGGCATGTATAAAGGAACGACAACAAGACACAAAACAACCAACCAAGAATAAAATTACATAGAAAACGATCACCTTTTGCCTTCAACTGTATGCTGCCCACCAAAGCTTAAAAATTTCACTAAAACAGTGCTAAGTGGAAGGGGCACATGCAAGCGCCCTCATGATATCAGGACTTGAAGACCGTGATAGCCACTCGCCACTACAAATGATATCAGGACTTGAAGACCTTGAAAAAGTTTGAAGTTGAAATAATGTAGAAAATTCGAGTTGTGTGTGAAAAGCGGCAGTTTTCCATTCGAAACCCTAATACTTCGCCGGCAGAGTGTTATGATACTTTGCTGCAGCGTGTTCCATTCGAAAAATTATGTTGTGTGTGAAGTGCATCAAGTTTTCGCTCTCACATTTTTACCACACCCTATATGGGTCCTATGAAAGCCATCATGCGAAGTTTCATCAAATTCGAAGCTCGTTTGCACGTTATCTAGAACAGGGCCGGCCCTGACGTATGGCTGCTGGGGCGACGGCCTAGGGCCCAGGCGGGGGAGGGGCCCACGATGTAGTACATATATAATAGCCCAGCAAAATATAGGTAAAAAATACAAAAGAAAAGAAACGAGATGGGCTAGGCCCATCAGATAGCTAGCGAAGAGCATCTCCAGCCGCGCCCCCAACAAGGCTCCCCAGGCGGTTTTTCGGCCGCCGGCGCCGAAAAATCGCCCAGTCGCGCCCCCAAGGGTCCATTTTTCGCCGGCTCAAGCCGAAATTGGCGCCGGCGGACCCAGTCCGAACTCGGCGCGCTGGGGGCGCTCGGGGGCGCCGGGCGAATTGTTTTTGGCGCGAAAGAGCCGCGGGCCCTCCTTGCCAGCGACTTGTCTCTCTTCTCGCCGCTTCGTCGTCCTCATCGCCTCGTTTCCCACGGCGAATCAATGCCAAAACTGCCGCGCGCTGCCGCGCCGGTCAACCTCCTCCATTGAAGCCTCATGGGCGACGCAATGAAGACCGGACAACGCGCGTCCCTCGCCCGCCACGCGTACACGCGGTGGCCACGCGTACGTGCGGCGCCTCCGCCTATATAAGCCGACCCCCGGCGCGCCGGTGACACACACAGAGTCTCCACCGCCGACGCGTCATTTCTCCCCCTTTCCTCCCTCTCCTATCGCCATCTCTAGTTGAAAGCATGCCCGAGCGCTTCCCAGGCGACGGCACGGCGGCAAACGGCTTCGGCAGCCGCCACCTCCCGGTCCCGCCGAGTACCCGGTCCCGCCGGACATGCGGGTGCCTGGGTCATGGAGAATCAGCGCCGACGGGTCCCGGTGCCACTACCGCCCACCAGGGCGGCGCGGCGTGCGGATATCGCGCGTATCCGTGCCTCCCTACCGCGGGCGGCGAGGGAAGGTGCACGATACGTCCCCAACAGCCCGCTCTGGGAGCCCTACTTCCGTCGCCGCCACGCCGAGCAACTCGAGGCCACCAACGGCGTCGTGCCCTCCGGAAGGCTCAACTCCGAAGGGCGGCGCCGATGGTGGGGCGTGCCCGGCCGCACTCTGAAGGCCGTCCTCGAGTAAATCGAGGGCGGCAACGTGGGTGCTCGTGGACATCGAGGCGCATGGACCCCGGGGCGTCCTCCTCCTCGTCCGGCTCCCCCTGCCTCCGCCCCGTCAAGCCGGAGCCCCAGGACACGCCTGTCAGAGCGTGCACCCGCAGCTCCGGCGTCCGCATCGACGACTCCACCCCCGCCTCTGGCCGGCGCGGCTTCTCCGACGAGGGTGCCCTACAGTGGGCACGGGACGACTACCTCCGCGACGAGATGGTCCGACAGCGCCGGGCCCTGGAGGAGATAGCCGCCCGCAAGCGTGGGCGCGAGGACGAGAATGGCGTGGTGATCCTCGACAGCGAGGACGACGAGGACGCCCCCGGACCGTCCGACCCGCCGCGCCAACCTGGGGAGGGTTGCAGCAGGGACGGCGGCCCTCGGAGGAGGCGACGATGACGACGGCGGCGGCGGCGGCAGCGGTGACGACACGCGGTTCTACAGCCTCCTCGGCATGTAGAACTGCAAGGGCGGCGGGCGGTGAGGAGCGGCGAGGGAGACGGCGGGCCTAGTAGCATTTTTTTTTCTTTTTTCATAAAATATTTTAAATATGTATGAACTCGCCGAAGTTTAATTGAATTTGCGACGTATTTGTGCCAAAATTTAATTTTAAAAATAACGTGCGCGTCGCGACTAGGGGGCATCACGCTCCCAGCATACTGTTTGCGCCTGTGCGTCTCCAGGGGGCGATTTTTAGCTCCTTCCGAAAGGCCAACGGCTGGAGATGCTTTAATAGCGATCGATTAGATGCGAAGCGTCACGCGCATGACTCACTCCAGATGCCCCGCACGGCTGCTCCTTTTCGTTCTCTCGTCGGTTCGTCGACCGTGAACCGTCGGCCTACTCGCCCGGCGCCTCGCTGCCTCGCCCTCGCCTGAGTCGCCTTGGCCGCCGCTGGTTGTCAACGCCGCGTGCGCCGCACCCGTACAGCAGTCCGGCAGCCCCGCCACCAGGCATCCGGCAAGGCAGTCCGCAGCAATACATATACATCCGGATTCCGACAAGTCCGTGTCCGCTAGACCGCTACTTGGACAACTGCAAGTCTGCGACGAAGCTCTCCCGTGATCCCGTCGCGGACCGTGAGGGCACCATGGTAGTCCGTACGTTTGAACTGTCCATCCATGTGGCCTGATTCATCCCCCAAACCCTAATTTACAATTTCAGTAGTTTATTTTATTATTCATGTAGTATGTACGTATTCAACTATCCAGTCATGATCCAACCTCCAATTTCAGTATGCACCAAGTTTTGAAGTTTTAATTTTTTTTATGTATAATTTCTAATTCAATCTTTCAATTTTTTGTCATTCTATGTACATGTCCAGGGTTCCAATCATTCGATGTATACATTCCTAATTCTTTGTATCCTCTTTTTTCTTCATGATTTTAGGACATTAGGGGTCTGTTTGGTTTTTGCCCAGGTTGGCCCTGCCAACGCACGGGCGAGCCAAAAAATTGGCATTGCTTTTCTGCGCCCGCGTTCTGCCGTCGCGTTGGCAAGAAATTGAACTAGAGAGCCGAGGGCAGCGTTGGCATGCCAAAATATGGGCTTCGATCCAAACACCGCTGGAGCACTTGGTCAACGCCAATTATTTGGCTTGGCACGCTGGGGCTTCGAACCAAACAGACTCTAGACTGCCATGCTGCCTAAGAAGAAGCAATTATCGGGTGCTGAAAAAAGGAGAAAAAAGAAAGAAAGAAATCTGAAAATTCAACCACCGAATGGTTCTTTGAATAAGTATTTTACATCGTCAAGCAATGTTCATCTCAGTGAAAAACGAGCATGAAAATTGATATGTTGAGGTCAATGAAGATGTTGCAAGTACAGGGGAGCAAATAAATTTTGGTTCTTATTTAAGGTAATCATGTCATGTTAGTTTCATTTGCTATCTTTTTAGTATGATTGTTGTCAATCGAGTCAATTTGTATTTGGTTGTTATTGTTGCCGATGAAGTCAGTCGGATTATTATAGTCAAATTTTAAATTAAAGATGTGTGGTTCAAATTTACTCTTAATAAGCTATATATATGGTATTAGGACACAGTGGCCCATGTCGTCGAGTTCGCCTAGGGCCTCCCCAAACACAGGGCCGGCCCTGATCTGGAAGTAAAGAGCGTTTGCCGTAACGCTCTCACATTTTTACCACACTGTACATGGGTCCTATGAAAGACTTCTTTATTGTTGCTTGGATTATGACTCCGTTGGGAAATGATAGAAGAACATGAAAACGGGGAAATAATAGCAAACATGTCAAAAGTTGATCATTTAATTGGAGAATGACCACGATAAAAATATTCATGAATCTTTGAGATGTGAATTGGTGAATTTGAGCAACAATACTTGCACAAAGTTCTTCCTGGTATATTCTCTTGTAACTTAAACAAAACTAACGGACAACGGAACCACACCGAGAGCGCCAACTTAGTTTTTTTAGGCGAATATAAAATTAAAACCTCTCAAACAAAAGAATAAATAAGTTTATACATTCTCCGCATGTCACTGTACTCTCCAACTGCCCTATAAAATATTCTACTACACTCTTCTGGATGGTTCTAGATGATATCTCCACCATCTTTTGTAAAATGCCGATCTGGTGGTGCGTCAAAAGCCTACCCAGGCAGCAACCGGCAGCACAAGCTAACATAGTACGGGCTCTTCGGCTGATCCAGCTTTTGCTTCAGATTGTCTGTGTCGTCAAGCTGGACTGTCATCGCTGCAAGGGTGGGCTCAGGAGTTCGACCTCGTCATGGCAAGTGAGCTTGCAGGCCTTTCTAGGGGAACAACCTCATTGCTGAGCCTAGTTTCCTATTTTATGAGTTGCATTCAAACTATTCGTTCGGAAACATGACACCACAGAAAAAATAATAACATCAAAGGAATATATGCGGAAAGTTAATCTGCTGAAAAATATACCCATAAATCATTGGGAAGGGAATTAGTGTAATTTCTTCAGCAACAATATGGAACAATGGGTCCGTAGAAATTGTTTTTGTAGTTTTTTCATTTTACAAAAAATAGTACCAAATATATTAACAAAAAATGTTCCAATAGTTTTTTCTTTGTGATTTGTGAGTTCATGAGTCGGTGTTGCATCGCTAACTGTACTGGTTTGGTTCAGTGCAGACTACATAACAATATCCCTTGTATCGTGATTTTGGCTCTCTAATCAATTTGTACTCACAGTTTCTTTGCAGATCGACATCTTGCTATTCCAGGTCATAAGTACTCTCTCTGTAAAGAAATATAAGAGCGTTTAGATCACTAAAGTGGTGATCTAAACACTCTTATATTTCTTTAAGGAGGGAGTAAGTATCTTTCCATAGTATTATAATGATTCTTATCAAAAGAACTTGTTGGCACAGTACCTCTACTTTCGACTGAGAAGTGTTTTG
>NW_025227747.1:0-4812 GCF_018294505.1 Triticum aestivum | reverse complement strand
CACAACACTAATCAACTATACTGCTAGACTTGCATGTGTCACATGATAACAAACTGTACTATAAGATGGATAGAAAACAATTCTCAGAACATACTTATGCCAGTTGTGTAGTACCTGCCACCTGGCTTCCATAGTGTTGAGGTTGTTTTCGAATGAGCCGGTGAGGACCCGAATCTGGGACAGATTGAACTCGTTGAAGAAAATTGCACCGGCCACATATTTAGGCCCGCCTTCGCGCCGTAGAATTAGCCGCCGGTCATCCATCGACAGTGACAGTGGCAGAAAATCAAGTTAGCTATGGACCAGATGGCAAGGACACAAAATCTAAAGCCTAAACATTTATACAATATTGGACCACTATGGATAGGAGAATGTATCTATAACTTTGTCAACAAATTGAAGATAATGCTCAGTTTTTTAAGGAAAGGTCCAACCAACAGTGTTCCTCACCCGCAAGGAACATACCAGACTTACCCAGACAACAACGCTATAAACTTTGTGTTGACGATATGTTGTCTGGGTAAGTCTGGTATAATCCTTTTGTCAACAAATTGAAGATATGGCAAGGTAGACAGAGGAATAAAGCATTCCATGTGTTGATGAAAGGAACATACCAGACTTACCCAGACAACAGTATAAACTTTGTGGTTGCAAATTAGAGTCCATGCCCCTGTAACTTCAAACATCAAGGCTGCTGCATCTACTCGGTGCATTCCCCACAACCGTACAGGACATATGTCATGGTACATATCAAGACTCCATCACATAAATCTGCAGAAATACAAAACCAACGTAAGGAGTAAAAAAAGAGTTTGTTCAAAGAATTGGCACACAACAATTATTATCTACCCCCTTAGAACTAAAAATACATGGCTCATCTTAGTTCTTCCTATTTAATTAGTACAGAACGTGATGAAAAATTCAGATTTCGTATACTACAAACTCATGCTAAAACCAGTTTAATCACTTGTGATATATATAGATCAATGACCTAAGCCGGCGTCGAGGACGAGGGGACGCTAGTGATGTAGTCAGAACCCCATGATTATTAACAAGTAAGCACTACAGCTTGCAGAGCTATGGCGATGGGTTATATTACTCACATATTCAATAAGAGAACCACCAAATAGCAGGTTGTCACCCATTGAGCGAGCAACTGAAGGAAAAAAAACAGTGGTCAGTTTAGGCAGTGTGGAATCAGTAAGACTTGGATTCAAAAGATGTAACAATATATAGCATAGCGTGTAAAATGATTGCTCTAAAAAACAACATCAGGAGTGTCAAGAACAGGAACCTTCTAATAAGTACTAGTCCTTTGCTCGCCGACTCACAGTATGGTGAACTAATCTGTGAGTGTAATTCGTGTATCAGGCCACCTTACCTTGATGAGATTGGTGTAGGAATCAAACCCCTTGTCGTCGTCCTGGACGATCTCAGCCAGCACCCAGGTTGTGCCCGTGGTAGTGGAAGAATAGGGGATGAAGACTTGCCGGGCGAGGGCTGAAGAGCATGGACGCTTTCTACGGCGGCGCCACCAGTCGATTTCGCGGCCATCCAGCACCAGCCGCCACAGCTCCACTGGTGCCGCAGCCGCTCTTTGCCGTGTGCGCGCTAGCTTGGCCCACATCGCCGAGGCTGTGGCTGGTGGCGTGTGGGGGAGAGAGGTGGAGAGGAAGACTTGTGCGTGCGACCCAATGCGGAGCTGCCTTTGCTGGGAAGAAAACAATCCAATCGCTGCTACTCGTGTTTGTTTCCTTCTATACAGTAAAATCGGCACAGTAAAAGCCTACGAGGCATAGCCCAATGCGGTTCGCAAATGGAGAGTGTAATAATTGTTGCAAGCGAGCTTCACTCACTGCCATTCCTATGGCACACTGCCCGCCGCCCTCCTCGTGATGCCTGCGCAGCTGGCTCGTATTCCAGTTTCAGATCTAAGCATACAAAGAAAAAATAATGGCTCAACACTCCAGGCACAGCTGAACAAGAATCTTTTGTGGTACTTATGGTTAGTACATTGCTTTGTTACTGTTGCAGCTGTCACCCGCGTCCATCGAGGTCAGATCGAGCCGACATGGCCGGCAATGCAGCTACCTCTCATCCTCGATAAAATTGAGCAACCGTTTTAATTAGGCTTCACCTGCAAGTTAAATTAAATTATGCCTGGTGGAGGATCAAACTCGCCATCTTGTCTTATTACGAAGCTCACCACCCCCACCGTCCATCACATGAGCTTAATTTCTGAGTCGATTAGCTCCACAACACCTGTATCATGCCGCATTGCCTAAAAAAACATGTGTCATGCCGCAGCAATGTTATACTGTGCAGCCTCCTTAATCACTTTCCTAGCGACGTACGTACTCACCCATGCCCAGATCAGTGTAATACCAGAATTACAATTTTAAAGGTGTCTGAGGGACGAGTTACTTATGATTTTGATGTCTTATATATGTTTCTGTAAAATTTGTTCATCTACTTCTCCATTTACCAGGCCATCTTGGACTAGCACCCCTTGCACCTTTAATTACCGTTGGAGTGATACATGGTTTGTAGTATTTGTCGGCGAGTGGTTACATGCTTTTTTGTTACATTACAGGTAGGGTAATTTAGCAAGAGCGATCTCCCAAGTAGGCACGTGAGGAAGCAAAGCAAATGAAGTATATGCTTGATACAGCACTGGGTTAGTTAGGCAAAACTATCTGATAGAAATCCCGATCTTGTAAAGATACCTTGCATCAATTGAATAGATGCTCCGCGTAGATCGAAGCAAAATTATCTAGCTTATGCACGTCTCTAGGTAGCTTAATTACATATGGAATCAAACACATGACTCATAGTGGGCAGGTCCAACAAAGTTGTTGGAGCTCCCGATTTCGTGACTAGGCCTTGCACAGAATGGAGATGCTTCACATATGTCAATGCCGCACACATCTCTATGCTATAATTTAAATATTTCCAGTTGTTTAGCTACGTAGGCACAGCTTGTCAACGTCCAAGTAGCTGAGGGATGCCCGGTGTCATTCTGCAAACGCAAGTAGAAAATATTAAGGGTTTAGCTAGGACTCAGTCGACTGAGACTTCGCGAAGTCTCAGTCGACTGACGTCAGCATTGTACGTATAGGCTTGTCCCCGGTCGATTGATTTTCCAGCTTCGTGCATGTGGGCTGTGTGTACAACTCTTTTCTTAAGTGGGCTGCTTTTCTTTTGTTTTGTCCTCCCAAAAGTTTGCCTCGTGCTGGGCTGTCTTCTTTTCCGGTGCCTATTTTTCTAAAGTGTGCTGGGCTGTCTAGTCTCCTACTTGATTGCTTACTTTTTTTTTGTATTTGGCCTGACAAATATATCAGTGTCTGTGTCAACGCTGCCAGGCGTGGAGTGTCTCCATGAAACATAACATAATGCATAAAAAAAATAGTGTGTTTGTATTACTTGAGCACATAATTTTGACAGAAATAGAAAAACAAATTAGAGAACATCTTTTTTTAGGATCATTAGAGAACATCTTTAGTTGAACTAAAAATGAGCTCCCTGGTGCATGTCGTAAAAACTGCTAAAAAGGGGGAAGCGGATAGTAGAAAACTAAAGGTCACTCTCTGATCAACAAAAATGTAATTTGAAACAAGGCAAATGTTGCATATGCCTAGTCTGGGACCATCTACTTCTTTCTTAGTGTATATCACTAGTTTTTAGGTGATCTGTGGGAAAATAAAATATATTTTAAATAAAATAATAAGTTACACACTGATGACGGACATGCAATTGCGTGTGATCAACGTGTGAGCGATCAGGTGACAATATTTTGAGAAAAAGGGTTGCATAGAAATGACGAGCATGCAATTGCGCGTGGACGATTGACATGCGGGTGACACGTGCATAACTAGTGGCACTATCTTATAAAAATAAAAATATATTAAGTTGTACATGGATTGGTAAGGCCAGAGTACAGGTGACTGTTCGGCCCATGGGTGTGCAAGGCGAGTGGCGTTATTTAAAATAAAAATCCTAGACATCACTAATAAGAAAAGGAAAAAACACAAAATCCAAAACACAAAAACACACAAAAAAGTAGAAAACGAAAAAGTTAAAAATAAACCCATCATACCGGTCTGCCCAAGCAACCAACCGCCCGCCCCGTACACACCCTAGTTTTGCTCGGGTGGTGTCACTCGCAATTGCATGCAGACTAGAACATATGTGGTTGCGCATGGGAGTACGTGCAACTAGTGTCAGACATGCAACTCGCCCGCCCCTCTCCCGCCGCCCCCTCCGGCAAACCAAAGGTCCAGTTGCAACTATGTTGGGGGACATGCAGTTGCGGCCAGGTGCGGCCCTTGCAATTGCATGCCTAGTGTCGGACATACAACTGGCCCGCCCCCTCTCCCGCCACCCCCTCCGACAAAACAAAGGTCCAGTTGCAACCACGTTGGGGGACATGCAGTTGTGGTTAGGTGCGGCGCTTGCAGTTGCGGGGCTGTTGTCGTGCTTGCAGCTGGCCCGCCCCCACTAGCGGCGCCCCTCCGACAGAACAAAAAAGTCTAATTGCAGTCGGGTTACAAGACATGCAGTTGCGGTCGGGTGCGACACTTGCAGTTGCATTCCTAGTGTTGGACATGCAACTAGCCCGCCCCCTCTCCCGCCTCCCCCACCGACAAAACAAAGGTCTAGCTGCGACCATGTTGGGGGACATGCAAATTTGGTCGGGTGCAGAGCTTGCAGTTGCAAGGGATGTTGTCGGGCTTGCAACTGGTTCGCCCCTTCTACCGGTGCCCCCTCCGACAGAACAAAAAAGTGTAGTTGCGGTCGGGATAGAAGACATGC
>NW_025227746.1:17936-23121 GCF_018294505.1 Triticum aestivum | reverse complement strand
CGAAGGAGGCGATAAAGGGGTAATGCCTTTTCTCCTAAGCGGGAGATAAAACGGCTTAGATCCATCACACATCCGGTTAATTTCTGGATTTGTTTGAGGCCCGTTGGGATAGCCAACTGTGACAGAGCTCGGATTTTGGCCGGATTTGCTTCAATTCCTCTACTGGAGACAATGAAACCCAGGAGCTTTCCGGCTGGTACACCAAAAATGCAATTTTCCGGATTGAGCTTGATGTGGTATGTTCGGAGGTTGTCGAATGTGAGCCTCAAGTCGTCTATTAGAGAGTCGACATATTTGGTTTTGACGACCACATCATCTACGTATGCCTCTACTGTTTTGCCGATCTGTTTCTCCAGACATGTCTGAATCATGCGCTGATATGTTGCGTCGGCGTTTTTGAGCCCAAAAGGCATTGTGTTGAAACAGAAGGGGCCGTATGGTGTGATAAATGCCGTTGCGGCTTGGTCGGACTCCGCCATCCTGATTTGGTGGTAGCCGGAGTATGCGTTGAGGAAACACAATGAATCGTGTCCTGCGGTAGCATCGATAATTTGATCGATGTGGGGGGAGGGGGGAAGGGATCCTTTGGGCAAGCCTTGTTGAGGTCCTTGAAATCGACACATAGGCGCCAGGATTTGTCCTTCTTTGGTACCATCACCGGGTTTGCTAGCTGTAAGACAATAGGTACAATCTAACACTAGCCAGTCCGGGTGTTTTATTTCTCTAATGAATCCGGCCCCCAATAACTTGGCTAGTTCCTCTCCCATAGCTTGTCTCTTAGGTTCAGAGAAACGCCAAAGAGTCTGCTTGACTGGCTTGAATCCCTTTAGAATATTAAGGCTGTGCTCGGCCAGCCTGCGTGGGATTCCTGGCATGTCTGAGGGGTGCCAAGCGAATATGTCCCAATTCTTGCGCAGGAACTCTCGTAGTGCGGCGCCCACGGCGGGGTTTAACTGTGCCCCGATGGAGGCTGTTTTTGTAGGGTCCGTTGGGTGGACTTGGAATTTGACTATTTCATCCGCTGGTTTAAAGGAGGTGGACTTGGATCTCTTGTCAAGTATCACGTCGTCCCTGTCCACTGTGGAGCGTAGCGCAGTTAATTCCTCGGCCGAAAGGGCTTCGGATAATGCCTCGAGGGCCAATGCGACTGTTTTATTTTCGGCGCGGAGTGCTGTGTCCGGATCACTAGCGAGAGTGATGATTTCGTTGGGCCCAGACATTTTGAGCTTCATGTACCCGTAATGGGGTATGGCTTGGAAGATCGTGAACGCCTCCCACCCTAAAAGGGCGTGGTATCCGCTACTGAACGGGGCCACTTGGAATGTAATTTCTTCGGACCTATAGTTCTCCGGCGTGCCGAATACCACATCTAGCGTGATTTTTTCAGCACAGCATGCTTCCCGACTGGGGATGATTCCTCTGAAGGTTGTGCTGCTTTGCTCAATGCGGTTTCAGTCTATTTCCATTTTTTTGAAGAGTTTCCTCATAGATGAGGTTTAATCCACTGCCGCCGTCCATGAGTACTTTGGTGAGTCGAAAGTCGTCCACAATTGGACTGTGGACCAGTGCAGCTGGTGCTCGGGCTGTTCAAAATTTAGGTTTGTCACTGGCATTGAAGGTAATAGCCGTTTCACTCCATGGATTTATTGCTGCCACGTGGCAGATTTCGGCAAGGCTGCGGAGTGTTCGCTTGCGCCTTTTATTTGATGCGAAGGTTTCAAAGATTGTTAATAATGTATTGTTATCCCCGGGATGGTGCTCTGTGGCATCTGGGATGAGAAGATCCTCACCACTTTTGGCCACCTGCCGGAGTACCCAACATGCTCTAAGGCTATGTGTTGGTATGACATCCACTGTACTATGAATTTTGTAGGGTCCGTTGAGCCATCCCTCCAATACGGTTCCACGCCCTGTAGAGGCATTTTGCTTCTTTGTAATTAACTCGGGTGTCTTATGATAGTGCAACCTTTTACTTCGGATTGGGTGTATATTTGGAGCCGGATTATCCCAAAATTTCATTTCGGTTTTCCAGGCGCTTTCCATCGCATAGTACTTTCGTACTATGGACGCCAAGTCAGCGAAGAGTGATATGTCACGGAGACTTATGGTGTTAAGGATTCCCTTGTCCGTGCAATTATTGCGGAAAAATGAGACTGCGTCTTCCTCGCGACAGTCCTTAACCTTGTTCATCACAAGGAGGAATCTGGCCCAATAATGATGTACTGTTTCCTGGGGCGCTTGCCTGATGTGGGAAAGATCGTTTATGTTTGGGTGGGTGGGTGGATTTGAGTCCAAACCCTTACCTGATCTGAGACCCAGGGGCCGAGGAGTTTCCAATCTTGGAAGTTCGGGTTCCGGGATGTTGCCCGATAAGTCTGGCCCGCCGCCTGACTCTAGGTTCAGGGCTTGGGTGATGTCCTCCCGTAAACGGGTATCCAGCTCGGAGAGCTCAGGAATCCGGACATAGTTAGTCCTCAAGATAGAGGAAGAATCGCCGCATTGTTCCTCCACCACCGCAATATGATGGGTGACCGGTGGAGAGTTAATCTCCCTTTGATCGGGTTTAAGCCTAATCTGATCATAGTCCATAGCGACTCCCAAGGCGGCGATGCGATCCAAGAGCTCGTTTAGGGATGATAGCTCCATTGGATCCATCTGCTCGGCAAATTCCGAGCCGACGTGGAGGCTATTTTTGATGACCCGAGAAGTCATCGTCAGTGCAGTAGCCGAACGGGCGGTCATGATGAAACTGCCTAGCCGGAGAGTTTGGCTGACAGCGAGGGCTCCCCCGGCGGTAATGTTGTTTTTAACAACGAGACGAGGCATCCTTCCTTACGGTGACGGCACAGTGGAATTCTCAATGAAAGCACCAATGTCGGTGTCAAAACTGGCGGATCTCGGGTAGGGGGTCCCGAATTGTGCATCTAGGCGGATGGTAACAGGAGGCGGGGGACACAATGTTTACCCAGGTTCGGGCCCTCTTGATGGAGGTAATACCCTACGTCCTGCTTGATTGTTCTTGATAATATGAGTAGTACAAGAGTTGGTCTACCACGAGATCAAAGAGGCTAAACCCTAGAAGCTAGCCTATGGTATGATTGTGTGTCCTCTCTACGGACTAAACCCTCCGGTTTATATAGACATCGGAGGGGGCTAGGGTTACACAGAGTCGGTTACAAGGAAGGAGATCTACATATCCGAATTGCCAAGCTTGCCTTCCACGCCAAGGAGAGTCCCATACGGACACAGGACGAAGTCTTCAATCTTGTATCTTCATAGTCCGACAGTCCGGCCGTCCGGATACCCCCTAATCCAGGACTCCCTTAGTCGCCACATCGTACATAGACAGGGTTCCATGTTTGTTACCTTATTCTTTTATTTAGTTACTAAAATTACTAGGATTTCATGGGTGTAATTTGTATTCGGTGCATGTGCTGAATTGCGAGGCGCGAGGCGGCCCCGGCGTGGCGTGTTAGATGAGATCATGAGACGATGGGCGGTTTGTTTTACCCTGTGATGGGTATGTGATTTGACCGTTGGAGGGTTGCCACGTCGTAGATGTCATAGATAGGGTGCCATGTTTGTTTGCTTATTCTTTTATTTAATGATTGGAATTACTGAGAATTTCGTAGGTGTAGTTTGTAATCGGTGCGCGGGCGGAAATGGGCGGCGTGGCGCGTGGGATGAGACCAAGGGACGGCAGATGGTTTGTTTTGCCTTGGTGATTGGTATGGGATTCGACCGTCGGAGGGTTGTCACGCTCGTAGATAGATAGGGTGTCATGCTTATTTTCCTTTTCTTTTACTCCCTCCGTTCGAAAATATTTGTCATCAAAATGGATAAAAAGGGATGTATCTATCCATTTTGATGACAAGTATTTTCGGACGAAGGGAGTATTTAATTATTGGAATTACTTGGATTTCGTAGCTATAATTTTTATTGTTTTGCGCGCGGGCAACCGTGTTGCATGGTGCGAGAGGGTGTGGCGTGTGGGATGAGACTAAGGGACGGTGGACAGTTTCGTAGGCGTAGTTTGTATTCGGTGCGTGGGCAGAAACGCGTGGCGTGGCACGGCGTGGCATGTGGGATGAGACCGAAGGACGGTTTGTTGTTTGTTTTGCCTTGGTGATGGGTCTGGGATTTGATCGTTGGAGGGTTGCCGCATAGTAGATAGACAGGTGCCATGTTGGTTTCCTTTCTTTTTATTTAATTACTAGAATACTTGGGATTTCATACGTGTAGTTTGTACTCGGTGCGTGCGGAACCCTGCGGCGCAGCGTGATTGTCGGAGGTAAATCCGACAGATCTCATGTAGGAGGTTCCGAGCTGGTGATCTTAGCTTGTTGGTAACATGATGTAGGGAGACACAATATTTACCCAGGCTTGGGGCACCTCGAAGAGGTAAACCCTACGTCTTGTTTGTATTATATTGATCGTGGATGTGGTACAAACTATAGGATGATCTACCTCGAGATCGTATGAATGAATCTAACCTTGGCTATACAGACTAAACTATCAGCTTATATGGGGACCGAGGGGTACCTAGGGTTACACATAGTCAATTGCATCTAGAGATAAACATGCTGAATATTTGAGTATGCCTTGAAGTATACGCCAAGTCTTCCAAGGATTTCATCTTGAGTATGTTGAGGCCATAGCTGATGCAACCCGTTCTTCGATTGTCGGTGATCCTCGGTCCGGCCCATGAATGATAGGCCGGTGTGGTGAGTACCCCCTAATTCAGGACACCGTCAGTTGCGTATGGCAGGACGCCAAGGGACGATGGGCGGATTGTTTTACTCTATAATGGGTCTGGGGTCCGTTCTAGGGTTGACATGTCATAGATAGATAAGGTGCCATGTTTGTTTCCTTCTTTTTTTATTTAATAATTATAATAACTGAGATTTCATAGGTGTAGTTTGTATTTGGTGCGGGCGGAGCCGCGCGACGTGAAGTGTGGGATGAGACAAGGGGACAGTAGGCAGTTTGTTTTACCCTCTGATGGGTCTGGAATTTGACCATTGGAGGGTTGTCATGTCATAGATAGGGTGCAATGTTTGTTTCCTTCTTCTTTTATGAATTAGAATAACTCAGATTTCATATGTGTAGTTTGTATTTGGTTCGTGCGAAACCACACGGAGTGACGTGTGGGATGAGACCAAGCTAGGGAGGGTGGACAATTTGT
>NW_025227746.1:14610-15612 GCF_018294505.1 Triticum aestivum | reverse complement strand
TGACGTGTTTCGTTTTTTCGGAAGCGGCCACTGCTTTTGAGAAGCTTCTGACCGCTGTTTTTCTGGATGGGTTTTTCTTTTTTGATTTTTATTTTCACATATTATTTCTTTATTTATTTTTTAAATGCATGTTTTTTCTTCAGATTTGGAAACATTCTTAAAATTTGTGAAATTTTCGCAAATTCATGATTTTTTTGTGAAAGTTTTTACTAAAATTTATGAGCTTTTTCCCCTCAAATACTTCATTTTTTTTCAAATACGTCAATAGTTTTGTTTCCCAAATTTGTGAATTTTTTCTTCAAAATTGAGATTTTTGTTCAAAGCCATGAAACCCGTGAAGTTTTCAAAATGTGTCAACTTTTGTCAAATTTGTGAAGTGTTTAGTATGCATGTACTTTTCTAAAATGCGTGAAATTTTTGAACTCATGATTTTTTTTAAAAGTTTGTGAACTATTTTTGAATCCCGTGATTTTTATTAAATCTGTGAACTTTTCAGTGAGCTCGTGAATTTTTTCGAGTTTGTGATCTTATTTGAAATCCACAAACTTTTTTTAACCCGTGATGTTTTTCAATGTCATGATTTTTTTTGGATTTTTTCATTTTCTCAAGAAGTCGGCAGTCGGCTGGTCAAGCGTGATCAGTCAACTGCAAACTGAGCACTCACCAAGCGACCAGATAACCGGGAAAACCCGCGCATCCTTGAGTGAGCGCACACTCTTGTTGGGTCGGCCATGAGACGGAGGAGCATAAGCGTTGGTTCATTAAGTGGCGCTTTGGGCGTCAAAGAGGAGGACTCTTATCCCGCGGGCTCTGGCATATGGGCTAGGTAAATGGGTCGGGGGGAAGGCCCAGTGAACCACACATCTTAAATTTTTTCTCCTGAAGTAGTAACAACCAACCCCTAGGACAACCGGGCCAGGAAAAAATACAGACCATGGACACCGGAACAGAAACACATCTAACGTGCAATATGGTGTTTCCTCTCCCCTCGAGTTAGGGTTT
>NW_025227746.1:7530-14327 GCF_018294505.1 Triticum aestivum | reverse complement strand
AAGCTCTCTCCTCTACAGTGGGCGAATTCATATACGCTGAACCAAGATCGCAGGATTTTGAAGGAAACTTTGCTCGGGTTCGAGTGAAGATTGACGTCACCAAACCTTTGAAGAACGTTGTATCCCTTGTGATCAAGAAGCAAGATGTTATGCAAAGAGTGATTTTTAGGGTAAAGTTTGAGCGGCTTCCGGATTGGTGCTCGGTATGCGGTAACCTGGGTCACTTGTTCAAGGAGTGTGGGGATGGTATCCACCCACTGAAAGCACATGTTTTCAAGTACCTGAGAGCGTCATGGTTCAGGGGTCCGGGCCGAGGACCAGGAGAGGGCAGAGGACAGGGAGGAAACAGAGGAAGAGGGAGGTCAGGCCGTGGGGCTGGCCGTGCAGGAGGGCAAACTCGCAATGCTGATAGCCTTGATGACCCTCTGAACGATACTGCAATGGAAGATGCCGAGGCCAACAGAAAGAGAGTTGTCGAACAGACAGCCCCCGCACGAGCAAACAACATGGCTCCGGCTCTGCCAGCTATGGGGAAGAATACATTGGCTCTCCCACCGGCAACTGTACCTCCAAGTCCGTCCAAGCAAGACCCCAAGAGATCCAAAACCAGCACAAGTGACAAGCTAGTTCCAAAGAATTCTACCTCAACAAACAACCCAGATGCGCGTTTGGCGGGCCTCCAAGGGGGGTCACGCCTAGCGCAATGAGTATCTTAACATGGAACTGTCGCGGGGCTGGCAAACCCGCGATGGTTAATGAGCTTCATAACCTTATGAGGCAGTTTGCCCCCTCTATATTATGTATCGTGGAAACTCCGAGTGGAGAGTTTAGCAGGTACTCTAGGGTTTGATAAGAGTTATGCAATAAATAGCTCGGGTAGGAGTGGAGGAATAGGTATTTTTTGGAAAGATGAAATAAAAGTTGAGGTTATCGGTTTCTCGCAGTATCATGTTGATGTTATAGTTGAGAATCTTGCTGAGATAAAATTCAGGGCTATGTTTGTGTACGGGGAGGCCCAGGTGAACGAGAGATACAAGACATGGAATACTCTTCGGGGTATAGTGAATGTTAGCAATCTGCCATGGATGGCTATGGGGGATTTCAATGAAGTAATTCATGCCCACGAACATGACGGTGTGGGACAAAGAAGCCAAGCACAAATGGAAGCATTCCGCTTGACACATGCGGCCTAACTGATCTGGGTTACAGTGGGATCAACTGGACTTTTGAAAAAAAGGTTTCTGGAGGCTCATATACCAGAGTAAGACTTGACAGGGGTGTGGCTACCCCTAAGTGGCTCTTGGCCTTCCCGCATGCCGCGGTGGAGCACAAACATGCAGCAGGTTCCGACCACATATCGATATTGCTTCGAATAACGGAAGACCATGCATGCAGGCGGGCCCCATAGATGTTTAGATATGAAACTTGCTGGGAAAGAGATCCTTCTTTACCTGGCGTGGTGGGTGCTAGTTGGACAAAAAGTCAGGGCAACTCGGTGGATTCGTTGCATGCAAAGCTGCAGATACTTTCCAATGATTTGGGTTCTTGGGAACGCAACTAGTTTGGAAATGTAAGGCAAGAGATCGCCCAGTTAAAAAAGCAGCTACAGGTGCTGTGCGAATCCCAAGGCAGGATGGGACCGACGCATGCAGAGACAAAGATAGCCGACAGGTTGGTCGAGTTATTTCACCGAGAAGAAATGTTGTGGTGGCAAAGGGCGCGGCTGGATTGGCTAGTTCATGGGGACAAGAATACTTACTACTTCCATCTTAGGGCCAGCCGCCGGAGGAGGAAGAACCAAATAAAATCCCTGCAGCGGGCGGACGGGCAACTGACAGAAGATAAGGAGGAGATGGAGGCCTTGACGAACTGTTTTTACAAAAATCTCTACACATCTGAGGCGGTGCAGAACATGCAACAGGTGCTCGACACAGTCCCATGCAAAGTTACCCAGGAAATGAATGCAATGCTCAACGCCCCATACAACCAAGTAGAAGTCAAAACGGCACTATTCCAGATGTTTCCAGCAAAATCACCAGGACCGGATGGCTTTCCAGCGCATTTTTCCAACGTCACTGGGAGATATGTGGTGATGAAGTGACCCAAGTGGTTCTAAAAATCATAGAAGGAATAGAGTCAGCTGAATGCATAAACGAGACAATCCCGGTCTTAATTCCCAAGGTGAAGAATCCCACCCAGTTGTCTCAATTTCGCCCTATTAGTCTCTGCAACGTCTTGTACAAAATTGCTTCTAAGGTTATCTCCAATCGTCTGAAGTTAGTCTTACCTGAAATAATATCAGAAGAACAATTGGCCTTTGTCCCGGGTAGGCTGATTACAGACAACATCATAACAGCATACGGGTGCCTTCATTTTATGAAACGGAACAAGGCAAAAAAACATCAGTCAGGTGCCCTAAAGCTCGATATGATGAAGGCCTATGACAGAGTTGAATGTCCAGGCCATATTTGCAAGCTATAATGCTGAAACTGGGGTTCACCGAGAGATGGGTGAACATAGTTATGAGCCTTGTGTCTACGGTAAAATTTTTAGTGATGTTTAATGGAAGAAGATGAGAGGAATTCAACCCCTCTAGGGGCACAGACAAGGGGACCCGATCTCCCCATACTTGTTCTTGTTGGCAGCAGAGGGCCTTTCGTGCCTTTTAAAATTCAGAAGTGAGTCATCCAATCCGCATGGTCTACAAGTGGCACCCTCGGCGCCACTGGTGAACCATCTTCTATTTGCTGATGACAGCCTACTGTTTTTCAAGGCTACAAGTGCGGGAGCGACTGAGGTGAACCTAGTTTTGGATATGTACTGTCAGGCTATGGGCCAGACGATAAATTACTCTAAATCCTCCATATTTTTTAGTAAAGGGGTTCCAGACAGCACTAGACAAGATATCAAAGTGATCCTCAATGTGCCTAATGAAACTCTCAATGAGAAGTATTTGGGCATGCCTTCAGACATAGGAAGTTCAAAAAATGGAGCCTTCAGATATCTTAAGGATAGGCTATGGGGTAAGATTCAGGGATGAATTGAAAATTCACTTTCTTCTGCAGGGAAAGAGGTACTTGTGAAAGCGGTTGCCCAAGCAGTTCCAGTCTATTCCATGTCCCGTTTCAAGCTTCCAAGGGGGCTATGTGAACATCTCAATATGCTGATCAGAAAGTTCTGGTGGAGATCCAAGGAGGGACGACGCAAACCTCATTGGGTGTCATGGAAAACGATGACCCAGCCTAAATGTATGGGTGGCTTGGGTTTTAAGGACTTTGAGATTTTTAATATGGCTATGCTTGCTAGACAGGCATGGCGTCTCTTGCAAAACCCAGAATCACTAAGTGCTAGAATCCTTAAGAGCATATACTACCCTGGAACCTCAATACTTGAGGCAGTACTGTGGAGTCACCCCAGCCAAATCTGGCGGGCTATGATAGAAGGGAGGGACACCCTAAAACTTGGACTGATTAAGAGGATTGGCAATGGACAAGAAACAAGAATCTGGGAAGATCAATGGTTACCAAGAGGCGAGATGCTGCGACCACTTGGTTCCAGGGTGCAAAATCCACCAATTCTAGTATCTAAACTAATTGACGCAACTTCAGCAAGGTGGAATAGACAGAGAGTAATCAAAGTTTTTATGCCAATGGATGTCAAGGTAATCATGGGAATTCCCTTATGCACCAAAAATATTCCGGACTTTTGGAGCTAGTTTTTCGAGAAGAAGGGCAATTTCACGGTGCGATCGGCCTATAACATGATAGTTGCAATTAGGAGAAGAAGGGATGCGTGGCTTGAGCAAGTCGCAGGCCCATCTGATTCGACCGAGGAAAGTGACTGGAAGACCCTATGGAAGACTGCTATCCCAGGCAAAGTCCGGATGTTCTTATGGCGGTTATCACAACACTCAATCCCGACAAACGATGTCAGGACGCACAGGCATATGGCTGATTCTAGTTCATGTAGCATCTGCGGAGTTCCAGATTCTTGGCGCCACTCGCTTCTGGATTGTATAATGTCCTGGTGTACGTGGGCACTAGTGGATGAGGAGTTGGGACAGGCGATAGCGTCGATGATGGAACCTAGTGCGAAACAGTGGCTCTTTGCTCACATGCAATCACTCCCTCATGAGCGTTTCGTACTGATGGCGGTTACGCTATGGGCAATTTGGGCGGCAAGAAGAAAAGCAATCCACGAGGGTGTGTTTCAAAGCCCACATGCTATTCATTCCTTTGTGAACCGGTTCATCCAGGACCTGGCAATGGTTCAGGAGATGGCAAGCCCTGCATCTAACCAGCGGACACAGGCTGGAAGGAACACACAGCGACCGAAAGCTTCACCTAATGGCTATTGTAAAATCCATGTAGATGCGGGAGTAAGGTCTGGATGGAAGGGATCAGCAGCGGCGGTCTGCCGGGATAGGGAAGGCAATTACATGGGTAGCTCAGCCCTAGTAATCAATGAAGTCATTGATCCATCGACCCTAGAAGTCATCGCATGCAGAGAAGCACTAGCTCTAGCAGCTGATTTACAGATACAACAGTTTGTTATCTCTTCAGACTCTAAGCAAGCGGTGGGTAACATCAATAAAGGAGCAGCAGGAGTCTACGGAGCTATCATCAAATAAATAGAACTTAATTCGTCCTCTTTTACCTGTAATTTCATTCATGAAGGTCGTGCTCTCAATAGAGAAGCACATAGTTTAGCTAAATTCTCTCTTGGTCTCGATCAGGGGCGCCATGTTTGGTATGGTCAACCTCATGATCCGAATTGTATCCCACACTCTGTGGCTTTTGATGAATAAAATTTAGCTAAACCCTCAAAAAGAAAAAATCTAACGCACAATGACCTCTCAAAAAAAAAAAAATCTAATGTGCAATGAGCATGGACCTGGCGCTGTTTCACTTTACGTCCAAACTGACGCGGTTTAAATCATTGTTTGGCCTCTAACGATGCAGCCTGCCATGAATATGTTGGTGTGACAATGACGACACTATAGCATGTCAGATTGTCAACACACATTTTCTTGGCAAATGAAACATCAACGTTCCACACAACAACCATCTTAACGTGGCACGTTTTGTTTGGTGATGAGAACACGAGTTCAAATTTAGTGGTATGGTAAAACACAACGACAGTCTAACCGTGCTGCATTCCCTGATCTGTTCGCGCGCTTGGAACGACTCCGTGGCATGCACCAATGAGGTGGGAGATGACAACAAGGGTGGGTTGATGAGATGTGAGGGCGTAGTAAATTTTCAGACGTGACAGGGCGGGCGAAAGTGAACCACGGTGCGCAGTGAAAAGCTGTTACATCAGGGGGGCATCTCACATAAAACTGCAATCGCTAGCACAGAATTGGTCATTGGGCATGATGATGGCGCTGCGCCGTGATTAATCGAGAATAATCGGTTTGTTCTATCGCACAAACCATTAGCAGTAATTTAGGACTAAACTTGACGCTATGCTGTTTCCTGCAGGACAGATATAACCCAAAGGGCCAAGTTAGCCGTGATACACTTTTTAGAGAAAAAACATTGTAGCACTTGATAATCCCCACAAACAGTCCTATTAGCATTGCAAGCGCGCATCCCTGTGGTCATGCAACGGCCGAGATTTCGGCTTGCCTGCAGCGTGGCCACCATTGGCATTTTTCAATAAAAAGCATTGTTGAGGAAATCGTTAACTGGTAGCTGCTCGGTCGACTGGTGAGTAGGGGATTAATAGGCTAATCGACAAGTTAATTGGCCATTTAATCAATTAATCGGACAATTTAGCGGGTAATTGGCTACTCGGGACCCTATGAGTACGGATTAATCGGCAAGTTAACTGGTTAATCGGATGAATTCTTGAACAGGGATAAAAAGTGGGGCGTCAGAGCATCTACAGCCGAACTTGACAAATCTAGCTCCACAAATGTCGGCGGATGCGATCGGACACATTCGGACGGGACCTCATATTCCCTTCCGGGCATCCACATATCTCAAATCCGGACCCTCAAAATCATGCATATACATGCACATCGATCATGCAACACAATATCGCACGTAAATAGCTATTTTTGGTATCAAGCATAGATATCGTTTACATAAAATTTATTTGAAGTGTCAAACTCAAGTATTGTCTCCTTCGTTGCCATTATAGATCCATATGTGCTCCACAAGATCATTAAGCAGTTGCGTGTGCACCTGCTGATCTCGAAGCTTCTGATGCATCTGCACAAAGTTCATAAGTTGAGCCGCATCTTGATCTTCCGAGATTTCGACTTGTTCTCCGGGTGCTTCGAAATCATGGGTTTGGGCTACACCATCACCCTCATCCTCGACAATCATATTGTGCAGAATAACACAACATTTCATCAGCTGCCGCAAAGTTTCTGATGCCCACATCATTGCAGCGCTCCGCACAATTCCTCAACGAGCCCGAAGCACACCAAATGCCCTCTCCACGTCCTTTCTAGCCGCTTCTTGCATTGTTGAAAAGTGGGTCTGTTTATTGCCACGCGGCTTGAATATGATCTTCACAAATGCCGCTCACTGAGAATAGATATCATCGACAAGATAGTACCCCATGTCGTAGTCTCGGTCGTTGACGATGTAGTTGCATGGCGGTGATTCCCCATTGCAAAGCCTCGTGAACACCAGAGATCGTTGAAGCACGTTGATGTCATTGTGAGAACCGAGCATTCCAAAGAAAGCATTCCAAATCAACAAGTCATGTGATGCCACTGCTTCTATTATGATGGTGGTCCCTCTGGTGTGACCTTGATACATTCCCTGCAGACCTTTGGGGCA
>NW_025227746.1:0-6618 GCF_018294505.1 Triticum aestivum | reverse complement strand
AGAGCGCGAGACGGACGATGCGGAGGAGAAAGAAGAGAGGAGATAGCAAATGGATCCGGCTGGTCTCCGGGGTGGATTTGGTGTAATTTCGGGTGGGGTCTGGTTGTCGGGTCCGACGTGACGGGCGTGCTCGGGCACCCCCATATTCCCCCCATATTTGGGCTGGATATGGGGAGTGCCAGTCAGCCCTGGCGTTTGAGGGGCTCGTCTGGGTCAAAAAACCGTGACTGGATAGTGACCGGGCGACCCGCCCGGATGTATGAGGGGGGTTTGAAAGGTCCGGCTGTAGATGCTCTTACTAACCATAAGTGGGGCGTTTTACGACCGTGACTGGGATTGGCGTGGATTGAAAGTGTGTTTAAGCATTTCTATGAAAGCCAGAGGTTTAAAAGGAAAATAATGATAACCATAACGTTAGAGTGTTAATAACAATATGCTTGAGGGCTAAACTACAAATTACAGTGATAGTTTTGATAAATTGAAACAAAATAAGGTCTTATTCGCTTGTTTCGTTCAGCCTAACCTTTAGGGACTGAACAGTAAACGAAGAAACTAATTTGTGAATAACAAGGTAACAAAAGGGACTACAGTATTATTAAATAGCCAAAGAGATAAGGGTTCTCTCTTATCTTGTCAAGCGCACGAACCGACCCGTTCGTTTCTCCGCCACCGCAGCCAGGAGCGAGAACGCCGACATGTTAAACTGCATCTCCGGCCGGGAGGTTCCCCCTCGATCGTACCGGGCACGGACTCTGCTACACATTCGGTCGCCTGTGAATCCCACTGCTAAAAAGCAGTCCGCTGGGATCGCTCGTGTACAAGTCGGACGGATCAAATCCATCCCCGGAAAGAACTCGAGCTGGGACCTGGGATCGCCCTCAAATTCCGTTTATATGATATGATCGATCGATGGCGGCGCAAGTCCCGAGAACTCAACGCAATGGCGGCAACAATTTCCGTGTGCTTCGGCAGGAGGACAAGACCACCGTCCAAAGGGCGGCGGCTGGTGGCAGCGGCGGCGGGCCAGGTCGCACGGTGGGCGCGCCGACACTGCTTCTCGCTCCCAAAACGACAGCGGGCACCAGCATCAGCGGTGACCGAACAGCTAGACTCTCATGGCGACAACGACCGGGACTGCTGGTCCGGGCTGCCGGAGGACCTGCTGCTCAAGGCCATGGCGTTGATGGAGGTCACCGACGTTGTCTGTGCCGGGGCCGTCTGCTCTTCCTGGCGCTCCGCCTACGCTGAGTTCCGCCGCCTCCGCCTCCCCGCGAAGCCCAACCCACCGCCCTGCCTAATGCACGCCAACGCCTGTTGGAACCTAGAGCACCGACGAGGCCTAGATCACTATCACAAAGAGAACCAGAGGTAGACGAAGACACGGGGTTTTTGTGCTGCGCACAGTCTGCAGCTTTTTCTCATTAATCTTCAGATTATTTGTACATCAATTAAGGAACAGAAAAACCTCCACGCTGCCGAGCCTACCGGACGTGCCATCCCACGTCGCCCGTCATGCGCGAGGTGAGTGCGGGCCGAGTCCTACGCTGCATGCCATCCCATGCGCTCACAACGGCCGCACTAATCTAGCTAGCTACTAACTGAAAACAAAGACAGCTTCTACGTATACATGCACACGAGACAGAACCGGTTATTGAGCTAACTGAAAAACAAACTATCCTAACGAGCAAAGGATTACAAGCTCAACAATTCACCCCCTAATCCTTATGCCCAGAGACCACCTTAACGACGCCGAGCTTCTGTCGCAGCTCAATGAACTTGATTCTACCCAGCGCCTTGGTGAGAACATCGGCAAGCTGTCGTTAGTGCCAACATGGTCGACATCCACCTTGCCATCTTCAATGCATTCACGAATAAAATGATATCGTATGTCAATGTGCTTACTTCTTTCGTGATGCACTGGGTTCTTGCTGAGCTCGATCACCGACTTGTTGTCGACGCGCAGCTTCGTCGTCGTTGGCGCGTCGCCGGTGAGCTCACCAAGGAGCCTGCACAGCCACACGCCCTGGCATGCTGCGGATGCCGCTGCCATGTACTCAGCTTCGCAAGACGAGATGGCGACGACCTTTTTGCTTCTGAGATATCCACGTGATCGTGCTGGAGTCGAGGAAGAATACCACACCAGTCGTGCTCCGGCGATCATCAACGTTGCCGGCGTGATCACTGTCGCTGTAGCCGATCACCTCCGGCGCAGAATTACTTCCCCGCTTGTAGCAGCAAACGTACTCCAAGGTCCTGCTAACATAACGGAGAATCTGCTTCACCGCATTCCAATGCGTTTCTGCAGGCGCCTCCAGATACCTGCTGACGATGCCGACGGCGTAGGTGATATCGGGTCGAGTGTTGCAGAGGTATTGAAGGCTGCCGACCACGCTTCTGAACTGTGTGGCATCCATGGCGTCGCCGGCGCCAGTCTTGGACAGCTGGAGACGATTCTGCATCGGAGTGTCGCTAGCGTTGCACCCCCTCATCCCAGCAGCTTCGAGGATCTTCATGGCGTAGGCGCTCTGACAGAGAGTGATCTCTCCGTCTTTCTGACGTACCTCGATTCCAAAATAATAGCTCAGGAGTCCGAGATCGCTCATGTCGAACACACTGCGCATCTGCTCCTTGAACGCCTTGATGTCGTCGATGCTGCCGCCGGTGATGATCAGATCGTCCACGTACACGCCGATCGGCAGTGTCCCCGCGCCGGTGCTCCTCCTGTACACCGCATGCTCGAGGGGGCTGCGCTTGAAACCGAGCGACGCGAGCGACGCGTCAAGCTTGGCGTACCATGCTCGGGGCGCCTGTTTCAGGCCGTACAGGGCCTTCCGAAGACGCAGTACCTTTCCCTCCTTGCCGGCGATGACGAAACCCGGCGGCTGGTGCACGTAGACCTCCTCGATCAGGTCGCCGTTTAAGAACGCCGACTTGACGTCCATGTGATGGACTTGCCACCCTTGCCGCGCCCCCAAAGCCAGCAGCAGCCATACTGTTTCCATGCGGGCCACTGGCGCGAACACTTCATCGTAGTCCACGCCCTGCCGCTGCAAGTAGCCCTTTGCCACCAAGCGCGCCTTGTGCTTCACGATCTTGCTGGCGGCATCCCTCTTGACCTTGAAGACCCATTTGAGCCCTATCGCACGGTGCCCGGGCGGGAGCGCGGCGAGCTCCCAGGTCTTGTTCTTGCGGATCACGACCAGCTCGGCGTCCATGGCGCGCATCCAACACGCCTCCTCTAGCGCTTCATCCACCCCAGTGGGCTCTTCAACAGCAATGAGACAGAGACCGACTTGGTCTTCTCTCGCTGCTTCCACCTCGGCCAGTACATGTGTCATCTTGCGGTAGCGCGTTGGCGTATGGTCGAGGTCGTGCCGTTCCCAGTCGTCACTGGGCGGCGTAGCCCAGCCTCGTCATCTGGGGCTGGAGAACGCGCTGGCGTTGTTGGTGTAGGAGGACAGCCCCCCGGTGCGGAAGAGCTCGATGAAGAGGATGCCGTGGACGACCCGTCTGAGTTCGACAAGGCAGACTGCACATCGACGCTCTGTTCGTCGCTGTAGACGACCACAAAGTGTTCGTCCATGGGGGTCGCCGCAGCACCTGGGGCCGGCGTCCAGTCCCACTTCCTCCGTTCTTCAAAAACGACGTCGCGCGTGACGTGCACCTTGTTCGTGGCTGGATCAAACACCCTATACGCCTTGGCTCCTTCAGCGTACCCGATGAAAATCATCGGTGTCGAGCGATCAGCCAGTTTATCGATGCCGGGGCCGATCCGCTTGACGTGTGCGGTGCACCCGAAGGTGCGCAGGTGATGAACCGCCGACGTCTTCTTGTGCCACGCTTCGTACGGCGTCTGCCCGTCGATGCTGCGCGTGGGGGATCGATTGAGCAGGTACACCGCGGTCTTGACCGCGTCGCCCCAGAACATGGCGGGCACGGCCATGCTCTTGAGCAGACACCGTGCCATCTCCACCACGGTCTGGTTGCGCCTCTCGACCACGCCGTTTTGCTGCGGCATGTATGGCGCGGTGGTGCAGTGCTTGATCCCTCCATCCTCGCAGTACAGACGGAATTCAGTGGAGTTGAACTCGCCGCCCCGATCAGAGCGGAAAGCCATGAGCCGGCGTCCAGATTCAGCCTCTGCAAGGGCCTTGATCTTCTTGAAATGTTGAAATACCTCGTCTTTGGATTTGATCACCTCCAGCCACATGTAACGTGAGTGATCATCAACAACCAGCAGGAAATACCGATTACCTCCGGTCGTCGCCGGCTTGATCGGACCGCAAAGGTCCGTGTGGACGAGCTCGAGCGCGTGCTCCGCGCGGTATGCCGAGGCCTGCGGGAACGGGAGCCGGTGCTGCTTCCCCAGTGCGCATCCATCACAGTACTGGTTGACGCGGTCGACGAGGGGGGCGCCGTTTACCATCTCCAGGCGTGCGAGATCGCGCAGCGCCCTGAAGTTCAGATGGCCGTAGCGCGAGTGCCACAGCCACGCCGTATCGTCGCCGCTCGCCAGCAGGCACACCGGCTTCGTCAGTGCCAGCGAGAGGACGTAGAGCCGCCCGGCGTTGCGCGCCACGCGAGCGAGGAGCCGCCCGTCCGGATTCCGGAGGCGAAGGACCCCGTCGTGGATCACCGTCTCGCAGCCGAGCTCATCCATCTGACCAGTGCTCAAAATATTGCTGCACAGACGTGGTATGTAATATACCTCAGAGAGCGTCAGATGTTCACCGCTGCGACACTCGAAGAGGATCATTCCTCTCCCCTCGATCTGCACACTGGACCCGTCGCCGAGCTTCACAGTCCCCCGCGCTCCCACGTCGAGCTCGGAGAAGATATCACGGCGTCCGGACATGTTGTTGCTTGCCCCGGTGTCCAAATACCAGGAGGTGTCGCAGTTGCCGCCTTCCTGTGCAGCGCGCGCCTGGGAGCGTTCTTCGTTGAGAAGAACCCGCTCAACCGGGCGCTCGGCGGTGACAGTGAGCGCGGTGACCGTGGCGAGCAGAAGTGCCGCCTCGTCGTCCTGGTTACCCGCGCCCGCAAGGTTCGCATGATCCTTGCGTTCACGACGCGACTCGGTGCAGTGCTTCGAGAAATGCCTAGGTTTGTTGCAGTGGTAGCACTTCACCTGAGACATGTCGCGTTCCCCATTCGGCGCGCCGTCGCGGCCGCCGTTTCCGCCGCCGCGCTGACCGCCGCCCCGACGAGGCTTGCCGCGACGACGATTCGAGCCGCCGCCTGGCCCGCCGGAGCCACCATGGCCGCCACTCTGGCTGCCGTCCTGGCCTTGGACGCGCTGGTTCTTGCGCGCGTTCCACTGCGCCTCTGTCATCAGGAGCTGGGGCCCGCTGCCTCCACCTTGATCGTTGGTGAGATAGCGCTCCTCCGCGGAGCGCAGACGGCCGACGAGCTCCTCAACTGAGAGCGTGTTGAGGTCGAGCATCGTCTCGATGGCGAGGGCGATCTGCATGTAGCGAGGCGGGACGACGCTTAGGAACTTCTATACCACTCTCACCTCGTCCATGGTGTCGCCGAGCGAGCGCAGATTGTTGACGAGCGAGGTGATCGGCATGCCGAATGCGTCGAGCGTCTCGCCGTCGCGGAACGTGATCCCCTCGAACTCGGAGCGCAGCCGTTGCGCCGTGGCCTCTCGCACGCGCGCGACTCCCATCCGCATGGTTTTGATCGTATCCCATGCCTCCTTCGCGGTCTTCTTCACCACGATCGTGCCCACCATCTCTGGCGGAATGGATTGCAGGATGGCCGCCAGCGCCGACTTGTTGTTGGGGACGCTCGACGGGTTTCCTTCCACCGCGTCCCACATCAAGTTTGCCTCCATGTTGATCTACATCAGCATAGACCACTCGAAGTAGTTTGTCGGCGTGAGCATCGGCCACACCGTGGTGCCGCTCGGGACGAGGCGCTCCTGGACCGTGCGCTCGTGGACGACGACCTCCTTGCCGTACCGGCGGGTGCGGCTGCGACCGCGGCTACGACCGCGATCGGGGGTCAGCGAGCGCGCGCCACCGCTACCGCTGCCGTCGCCCTGGTGGGCTGCAGTGCGCGCCGCTGCTGAGTTCGCCGAAGAGGTCGAGCCGGCCATGGTCACCGAGGAACAAGCGGCTCTGATGCCACTTGTTGGAACCTAGAGCACCGACGAGGCCTAGATCACTATCGCAAGGAGAACCAGAGGTAGACGAAGACATGGGAGTTTTTGTGCTGCGCACAGTCTGCAGCTTTTTCTCATTAATCTCCAGATTATTTGTACATCAACTAAGGAACAGAAAAACCTCCACGCTGCCGAGCCTACCGGACGTGCCATCTCACGTCGCCCGTCATGCGCGAGGTGAGTGCGGGCCGAGTCCTACGCTGCATGCCATCCAATGCGCTCACAACGGCCGCACTAATCTAGGTAGCTACTAACTGAAAACAAAGACAGCTTCTGCGTGTACATGCACACGAGACAGAGCCGGTTATTGAGCTAACGGAAAAACAAACTATCCTAACGAGCAAAGGATTACAAGCTCAACAACGCCGACGGTGCTGCCACGATCTACTCGCCGTCCACCGGTGCCACCTTCCCGTGCGGCGGTGGTGGCAACGGCTTCGTCACCGGCG
>NW_025227745.1:0-3243 GCF_018294505.1 Triticum aestivum | reverse complement strand
GTTAAATAGGGCACCATCAAAATCCGTTGAGACGACGCCTTATGAACTGTGGTTTGGCAAGAAACCAAAGTTGTCGTTTCTGAAAGTTTGTGGCTGCGATGCTTATGTGAAAAAGCTTCAACCTGATAAGCTCGAACCCAAATCGGAGAAATGTGTCTTCATACGATATCCAAAGGAAACTATTGGATACACCTTCTATCACAGATCCGAAGGCAAGACTTTTGTTGCTAAATTCGGAAACTTTCTAAAGAAGGAGTTTCTCTTGAAAGAAGTGAGTGGGAGGAAAGTAGAACTTGATGAGGTAACTGTACCTGCTCCCTTATTGGAAAGTAGTACATCACAGAAACCAGTTTATGTGACACCAACACCAATTAGTGAGGAAGCTAATGATGATGATCATGAAACTTCAGAACAAGATACTACTGAACCTCGTAGATCAACCAGAGTAAGATCCGCACCAGAGTGGTACGGTAATCCTGTTCTGGAAGTCATGCTACTAGATCATGATGAACCTACGAACTATGGAGAAGCGATGGTGAGCCCAGATTCCGCAAAATGGCTGGAAGCCATGAAATCTGAGATGGGATCCATGTATGAGAACAAAGTGTGGACTTTGGTTGACTTGCCCAAAGATCGGCAAGCAATTGAGAATAAATGGATCTTCAAGAAGAAGACTGACACTGATGGTAATGTGACTGTCTACAAAGCTCGACTTGTCGCAAAAGGTTTTCGACAAGTTCAAGGGATTGACTACGATGAGACCTTCTCACCCGTAGCGATGCTTAAGTCTGTCCGAATCATGTTAGCAATTGCTGCATTTTATAATTATGAAATTTGGCAGATGGATGTAAAAACTGCATTCCTGAATGGATTTCTGGAAGAAGAGTTGTATATGATGCAACCGGAAGGTTTTGTCGATCCAAAGGGAGCTAACAAAGTGTGCAACCTCCAGCGATCCATTAATGGACTGGTGCAAGCCTCTCGGAGTTGGAATAAATGCTTTGATAGTGTGATCAAAGCATTTGGTTTTGTACAGACTTTTGGAGAAGCTTGTATTTACAAGAAAGTGAGTGGGAGCTCTGTAGCATTTCTGATATTATATGTAGATGACATATTACTAATCAGAAATGATATAGAATTTCTAGATAGCATAAAGGGATACTTGAATAAGAGTTTTTCAATGAAAGACCTAGGTGAAGCTGCTTACATATTGGGCATTAAGATCTATAGAGATAGATCAAGACGCTTAATTGGACTTTCACAAAGTACATACCTTGACAAAATTTTGAAGAAGTTCAAAATGGATCAAGAAAAGAAAGGATTCTTGCCTGTGTTACAAGGTGTGAAATTGAGTAAGACTCAATGCCCCACCACTGCAGAAGATAGAGAGAAAATGAAAGATGTTCCCTATGCTTCAGCCATAGGCTCTATCATGTATGCAATGCTATGTACCAGACCTGATGTATGTCTTGCTATAAGTCTAGCAGGGAGGTACCAAAGTAATCCAGGAGTGGATCACTGGACAGCGGTTAAGAACATCCTGAAATACCTGAAAAGTACTAAGGATATGTTTCTCGTATATGGAGGTGACAAAGAGCTCATCGTAAATGGTTACGTTGATGCAAGCTTTGACACTGATCCGGACGATTCTAAATCGCAAACCGGATACGTGTTTACATTAAACGGTGGAGCTGTCAATTGGTGCAGTTCTAAACAAAGCATTATGGCGGGATCTACATGTGAAGCGGAGTACATAGCTGCTTCGGAAGCAGCAAACGAAGGAGTCTGGATGAAGGAGTTCATATCCGATCTAGATTTCATACCTAGTGCATCGGGTCCAATGAAAATCTTTTGTGACAATACTGGTGCAATTGCCTTGCCAAAGAAATCCAGATTTCACAAGAGAACCAAGCACATCAAAAGACGCTTCAATTCCATCCGGGATCTAGTCCAGGTGGGAGACATAGAGATTTGCAAGATACATACGGATCTGAATGTAGCAGACCCATTGACTAAGCCTCTTCCACGAGCAAAACATGATCAGCACCAAAGCTCCATGGGTGTTAGAATCATTACTGTGTAATCTAGATTATTGACTCTAGTGCAAGTGGGAGACTGAAGGAAATATGCCCTAGAGGCAATAATAAAGTTATTATTTATTTCCTTATATCATGATAAATGTTTATTATTCATGCTAGAATTGTATTATCGGGAAACATAATACTTGTGTGAATACATAGACCAACTAAACGTCACTAGTGTGCCTCTACTTGACTAGCTCTTTAATCAAAGATGGTTATGTTTCATAACCATAGACATGTGTTGTCATTTGATTAACGGGATCACATCATTAGGAGAATGATGTGATTGGCATGACCCATTCCATTAGCTTAGCACCCGATCGTTTAGTATGTTGCTATTGCTTTCTTCATGACTTATACATGTTCCTATGACTATGAGATTATGCAACTCCAGTTTGCCGGAGGAACACTTTGTGTGCTACCAAACGTCACAACGTAACTGGGTGGTTATAAAGGAGCTCTACAGGTGTCTCCAAAGGTACATGTTGGGTTGGTGCATTTTGAGATTAGGATTTATCACTCCGATTGTCGGAGAGGTATCTCTGGGCCCTCTCGGTAATGCACGTCACATAAGCCTTGGAAGCATTGCAACTAATGAGTTAGTTGCGAGATGATGTATTACGAAATGAGTAAAGAGACTTGCCGGTAACGAGATTGAACTAGGTATTGAGATACCGACGAGCGAATCTCGGGCAAGTAACATACCAATGACAAAGGGAACAACGTATGTTGTTATGCGGTCTGACCGATAAAGATCTTCATAGAATATGTAGGAGCCAATATGAGCATCCAGGTTCCGCTATTGGTTATTGACCGGAGACATGTCTCGGTCATGTCTACATTGTTCTCGAACCCGTAGGGTCCGCACGCTTAACGTTACGATGACAGTTTCATTATGAGTTTATATATTTTGATGTACTGAAGTTTGTTAGGAGTCCCGGATGTGATCACGGACATAACGAGGAGTCTCGAAATGGTCGAGACATAAAGATTGATATATTGGAAGCCTATGTTTGGACATCGGAAGTGTTCCGGGTGAAATCGGCATTTTATCGGAGTATCGGGAGTTACCGGAACCCCCCGGTAACCTAATGGGCCTTAATGGGCCTATTGGAGGAAGAGGAGAGGAGGCCTAGGGGCTGCTGCACGGCCCTCCCCCCCC
>NW_025227744.1:0-3390 GCF_018294505.1 Triticum aestivum | reverse complement strand
TCGCTGACGTGTGGGCCCGTGGTCATAAATTATGCTGACCGCGTGGGCAGCGCGTAGTTGGACGGCCACCAGGTGGGAACGCGGCGAACGCCGAGAAGGCGCGCATGGCGTCCGTTCCGCGTCCGCGCCGACGCATTTGGGGCGCAAATTTGGACCGCAAATGCGTCGGCGCGGACGCGAAGTGGACGTGATTTGGGTTTGGGTCGGTGCGTTGGGCCGCCACTTTTGTCCGTGCCGACCCAAACGGATGCAGGCAGATGAAAATGGGTCGCTCCATTGGAGTTGTTCTAAACATTTTTTGGATACACGTTGAACTTTTTTTGAATGCACGCTGAACATTTTATAATACACGGTGAATATTGTTTTAATACATGGTGGACAATTTTATATGTCAGGAATTTTTCGGGAGAACTGCTTGGTTGATCTTTTTACATTTGGTGATCATTTTGAAAAAAAAGTTAATCGCATTTTCAAAAAGTCATCAAATATGAAAAAATAGTTCGTCGCTATTTTTATAAAATAATCTAATTAGTCAAAAGTTCATCGAAATGAAAAATATTTCATTGATATTGAAAAAAAGTTCATCGAATTTGGAAAAGTTCTGCAATTGCAAAAAAGGAAAAAATAAGAAATAAAAAAGTAAAGAAAAGGGAAAATATTAAAGATTAAAGAAAAGAAAAAGAAGAAATAACACAAAAACCAGTCCAGGAAAAAAACGGCTGGGAGTCTTCTAGAAACTTCCCAAAAAATTTCTAGAAGAAATCACACTTTGATCATTTTTTATAAACACACTTTGAAAATTTATTTTAATACTCATTAAATAGGCTTTTAGATACACGTTGAACATTTTTTCGAACACATGCTTACCATTTCTAGAACACACGTTAAAAAAATTCAGATACATGTTGAGCATTTTATAAGTACACTGTGAAGAGTTTGTAATACATGGTGGCCAATTTTATATGTTGGGATTTTTTTAAAAAAATTTGTTTGAATGAATTTTTTACATTTCGTGATCATTTTGTATATGTGTGAACATTTTATAAATGTCCTGGACATTTTTCTATGGTATGAACATTTCCTTCAAATGTCATGAACAATGTTTTGAATGGGGAAATTTTATTCGAATATTTAGTAAAATATATTTTTCAAATGCGCAAAGAATTTTGGAATTACACAGAAGCTAGATTTTTAATGTGTGAGTTAACTATAGTGGCAAAGTGGGCATGAGTTTAGAGAAAAGGGACGAGATTGCAGCATAGAAAGGCGAGGCAGCAGACAAGCGACAAGTGCATTAATAGATGGGTGTGGTTCGCGGGCCAACCGAATAGACGAGTCAAGCAAGGAGCATGTAGGCAAGGTGAGGTGGTGCTTATTACGCCTCCGTCAGGAAATACTTGTCATAATGAATAAAAGAAGATATATCTAGACATATATTAGTTTTAGATACATTTTTTTATTCATTTTGATGACAAGTATTTTTGGACGGAGGGAGTAGAAGCAAGACTTGGTGTATTTTGTGCTGTGTCAGTGCATGCATGGCATGGCCTTTGATCTCGACTGTAGTTCTGAGCTCTGAATCGTGAGAGCATCTGGGAATCTTTGCTTTACTGACGTTTGGTTGCGCCCTCAAAAGCGGTGGCTTCAGCACTCAAAAGGAAAGCCAGCAAAGCAGCAGCCATGCTATACGCATCGCATGCATAACCTGGGAAACCCCCATGTCCTTTTCCGCTTTGCTTTGCCCTTTGCCGCCATGGTTGGTTTGCATTGCATGCATGTACCCAGTAGTACTCTGATTCTGCCGATCGAAGCTGGCAATCACAGGGTGTCCGCAGTTAAAGCCATGGATCCGCTGCTGCATGCTCAGAGCTCACCGGCCGTGGAGATCAGTCCTTCAGTCAGCGCCGCTGCCGTCGATCGTAGTAGTAGTATTAATATATGCATGTACGCCTTTGAATAATCTGACCACCTGGTAATCCTAGATCTCGCATATCTGCATGGCACGGCGACACCCAGCAGAATCTACTCGTCTTAAAGTGCGCTCCTTTAAAGTAAGCAAATCCGTTCCGTGGTGCTGCAGTAATGCTGCATGCATGCATGTCATGCAGTAAAGTTTGGGTGACATGCATTCATGCATGGCGAATCTCCTCGGAAGGCTGGCCGGACGGGAGCGAGAGAGCGAGAGATACGGTGGAAAGCTGGCATATACAACATGCAAAGCTGGATGTGGAAAGAAGATCACTTGATTTACCACTCCCTAAACAAGCCAATCGTCCTGGGGAGTCGCACAGAATCAACCAAATGGGCCTAATTAATTTGTGAAAACCTCGTGCGATCCACGCAGGAGGAAGGATACGGTCTCGCTCGGTGCTTGCTCCACACAAAGCCCACGCACTGTGCACTGGCTTTCTGCAAGATTCTGCCTAAGCCAATGCCTTTACGTCGTCCCTAGCTAGTCTGCTTAGCAGCAGCGTGATTCTGCCTAAGCCAATACCTTTTGAGATTTCTTCCCTAGTTATCTTAGCCGCAGCATGATTCTGCCCTGCCCAATAGCATTGGCGCCATCGTTTCAAACTTGCCTTACAGAAAGCAAAGGGGCAGCCTTGGGAACCTTGCATGCGTGCATGGCAATATGGCCTCGGCATGGCAGGGCATGCAGGAGCCGAGATAGATCCGCCTCGTGGCAAGAGCAGCCAAGCCAAGTGTTGGTCGAGCCCATGTTGGCATGATAAACAAGAAAAAGAATTACCAGTACCACTACTCCTTTTAAGCACTTGGAGGATACTGTTGCATTGCAGTGTGTCGTTGGGAAGTGAAACCATGTACTTTGGGGCTATAGCTGCGGCCATGGGAACCAGCTGAGAGAATCCAATGCACAGGGGTTTCTTCCTTTTTGCACCAATCCTGCGTGGTCACCCCTCCTTTTAAGGAGAGGATCTCCTCTGTTTGGACCTGTTCTACTTCTTTTGCATCCTATGTCTGCATACAGCATTACAATCCGCCACCACGCTTGCTAGACTGCTCCTAGTGAAAGTGTACGTTGGTGATGCGGTCCAAATATTCCCGGTAGCGCTACTTGCAATGTACTCCCTATGTAAAATAATATAGTATCATCTAGATCACTATATTAGTGATCTAGGCCTCCTTTGGTTTGGAGGAATTTCATAGAAATTCTAGAGGATAGGATTCTTATAGGATTTTTTCCTTTAGAGCTCTTTGGTTCATAGGAATAGATTCCTATTCCTACATAGGATTGATTCCTATCCTCCACATTTCATAGAAAAATAAAAATGGGCCTAGATTCAATGAAAAAATTTCTTTGGTGTCAATCAAATGACATCTCGTTTCCTATTCCTACTCATTGGATTTGAGATACATGCCATCTCATTT
>NW_025227743.1:0-4302 GCF_018294505.1 Triticum aestivum | reverse complement strand
AGAGAGAGAGAGAGAGAGAGAGAGAGAGAGAGAGAGAGAGAGAGAGAGAGATCCAATCTCGATGGGGCTCTCACCCTCCGGGAGGCATGAACACCAAGGACCGGTGGGGGAACCTCTCCCCACCTGGGGAAGGCAAAGAAAGAAGAAGGGGGCCTCTCTCCCCATCACTTCCGGTGGCGCTGAAGTGCTCCCGTGGAACAATAATCATCATGATTGTCTCCATCACCTTACTCCCTCTCTATATAGTGGTCCAGTCCCGCAAACCTCTATAGTTCCCTACATGAACATGGTGTTTGATGCTAAAAATTATTATCCAATGATTTATTTGATTGTTATTATGTCTAAGTATCCCTTTTGCCCGATGCTTAATTAGTGATCTATCATGATTGATTTGACTTGTATGTTGATATGTTGTCGTCCTTTAGTCCCCATCATATGAGCACACACATATGAGGATCACACTTTAGGGTTAGTAGTATGTGGAGATAAGTATGGATAAGGTGATCGGAGTGACATATATTACCAGACCTGCGTATAAGAATTGGTACGTATTGGATAAAATGGGACCAATATATTTTAATTCTATGGTTGAGTTTTACCATGATGAATCTTTAGTATTTGCGGATGCTTGCTAGGATCCCAATGATAAGTACATGTTACCAATGGACTTTGTTACAAGTTAGTGACGGTTATTATCAATGTAGTATCATAGCCAATTTCCTAGGGACAATTCCATAGCTCCTATCCTGCTACTCCATACTCGCTAAATTTCACTTACTTGTTTGTTTACATTACATCAAATAACTTTTATTTTCAAGTTATTTATCATCTTGCAAAACTATCTTTTTATACCAACAAAATACTTTGAGTTTTGTTTTATAGGTAAAGCAAACATTTGATGTACGTAGGGTTGTATCGGTGGTTGGTAGAACCTTAGAGAATACAAATCCTACATTTAGCTCCTCGTTGGGTTTGACACTCTTAGCTATTGGAAAGGGGACAATCGACCCCCTGCACTTGTGGGTTATCAAGACCTTTGTTGGTTTCATTGCCGGGGAGCAACAGTGTAGGGTGAATATTCTCGCGTGCATTATTGTCTTTATCTCTAAGTAGTATTTTTATTCATATTCTTTACTTGTTTCCTATCTTTAGTTATGGGTAGGAAACACAAAATACCAAAAAACTCATGTACTTGCTCCAAAAAAAGGTTGAGGAACCTCCTTAAATCCTCCTATTTGATAAGTTTTACATTGATTTTGTTGAAGCCATACGTGCTCGTGTTCAACACCCAACTAGCATAGTATGGGGAAATTTTTTGGAAGAGCATGATTTTGTGTAGAACACCGCTTGTCTCAAAAAGTGGAACTCTTGAAGGGTTTATTAGACAATTTGGATTGTCATGCTATTGATTTATGTTTTTTAAAGGTTTAACTTGTTGCCTTAAAATTCTTTTGATCTCAATGCAAGAATAGAAAACAATTGTTTTTAAACTCTTATGCAAGAACATGTGTGTCATGATTCTCCCTATATTTCCGACCTACTTTTCGTTGAGGACTCTTTGATTCTAACGAGAGCAGATAATACAAATGCTAATGCCCTAAAGAAAGTATTGGGTGATTACTGTGCTGCTTCAGGCAATTGGTTAGTGATGCCAGATCTTCTACTCCCTTCATTCCCTCATACAAGGCCATTTTGTTTTCTGTATCAAACTTTTACTTATGGTTCTGGTCAAAAAATATGAATTATATGTCATCAATAATATATCATCAAAAAGTTCTTCGAAAGGTGCATCTAGTGAAATATTTTCTGTGGCGTATAGCTCACCTTTTGTTGGTAAAATTAATGGTCAAAGTGAGACATAAAAATATGCAGTGGCCTTCTATAAGGGAATGGAGGCAATATCTTTTATAGCCCAAGCACTAGCGTGGATGACAAGGTGGATATATGTCAAACTCTAGATATGATGAATGAATCCTTGTCTGACAAGTACTTGGGGCTTCCCTTTATGATAGGGGTTGATAGGGTGGATTGTTTCAAACAACTTATTGAGAGAATTCAAAATTTGGTAAATGACTGGAAAGACAGAACTTTATCTTGTGATGGAAAGAGGCATTGATCAATGCGGTGGCCCATGCCATCCCTACCTATGCGACAGGTTTATTCAAATTCCCGGAAAAATTGTCGAGCTCTTAGGCATGATTTTAGGAAGGTTATGATTGAGCATTGTAATCGTGAATCTAATATGGTAGCTCATGTGCTACCATAACAAGGCCGTGTTGATCCAACGATTGTGTGCACCTCTTGCTTTTATTTCTAGCTTTTTAGCGGATGATTTAAGTGCAATTTGATTTAATAAAGCTAGCCATGATGGTCTTCCCCTAATAAATAAATAATATGGTTATCGTGATATTAAGAAAATTTAAGAATTTGTTATGTTCATGCTAGCTAAGGAAATAACTGCTAGAGTTGTGCAAGAAGAAAGTTGCAACCTTATTGTGTGTATTAAATTTGAGACTTATTGTATCCTTGATAATTGTTTTCAAAATTTCAGTATTAATATTTATATCACTAATCATTTTGAGGAAGTCTCCGTTGTCCACAAAGAGGCTAATGTTTAAGACGAAATTGCAGAAACTGCAAGCTCTTTAGATGGAAAATATGGGGAGGAGAGGGAATAATTAAAGGAGGAAGAGCAGATTCATCACCCGTTCCCACCTTCTAATGGGAGTAATTCTCTAATTCATACATTGTTTAATTATTCCCTTTTTGAAGATTACGGTACTTATGGCCATGATGCATTTTTAAATGATACTTATGGCCATGATGCCCCTCTGAAGGATACTTATGAATATGAAGTTGCTATAATTGCTTATGCTAAGAATGAAATTGTTAATGTTGCATCCGGACTTGATAGTCCTATCATCTTTTTGAATTCTACAAATTACACATAACTAGAGAAGTTTGCTCTTATTAAGGATTATATTGATGGGATGTGTTTCTCTTATGCTGATGATGCTTTTAATAAAAATTATATCCATGTGCTAGCTGCTCCTACTTGCAATTATTATAAGAGAGGGACCCCATCTCTCCCTCCATATGTATCTAATACACTAAAATTGCAAGAAACTGCCTACACTATGTATTGGTCTTCACTTTGTGTTCATGAATTGTTCTATTATGACAAGCCAATGAATAGGAAGGGAGTTAGACTTTGTTGTTACACGGTCTATGTTAATTTTTGCATAACTAAGTTCCAAATCTTTATTAATTGAGCGCTTTCCAGCCTAGCCATATGGCTTTAAAGAAAGTATTGCCTGGGAGGTAACCCGGAAGTTTTAGAGAGTCTTTTTATTATTTTGTGTGCCTTCAATTTTTTTGAAAATAAAAAAATAAAGGGAGAAACCTAAAACTTTTTAGAAAGGGAACTAATTGAAAAAGCTTGCATTGGAGAAGTGGGGGTCGACCTTAAACATTTGCGTTCATGCCCATGGGGACAATGTAAATCTTTACATCGAAGCTTCTCAACCAAAAATATTTTTCCCCGTGTATAAACCACTGTACCATACAAATACAATGCCAAGATTTACTTTAACACATGGTAGTTTGTAAATTTATGTTTGCTCTGCTGAAACTGATAGTTTAGTGTAACTAAAAAATATATCAATTCAACAAAAGGTGATAAAAGCCTATAATTTTGACACAGTGCACATATGTCAATTCTCTGTTATGTGTTAATATTTACCCAAATGATAAGTGCCACACGTCTGGCACGAAGCAATCTGGCCCTTACGTTTTCTACAACTAATGTTGCTATCTGAAAAGAAAAAACAAATGCAAACGCAAACAAAACTAAAACATGTCATCCAAAAAGAAAGTTGCCATGCTTGACAAATAAAGTTGCAATCCTCTCGTCACTAAACTTGCCATAAAAAATATTCGGAGTTACCACACTACTAGGAAAAGGCCTACTAATGGCGCACCAGTTTTGCCTACTAATGGCGCACTACTGGTACGCCATTAGTATCACGCCACTATAATTTTTTACTAATGGCGCACCAGTGGTGCGCCATTAGTATAGCCCACGGTGAGCCATTAGTATCTAGTATACTAATGGCGCACCACATAGAAGTGCGCCATTAGTATCAATTTTTTAAAAATAAAAATCAAATTTTTAGTACGCCATTAGTATAGCCCACGGTGCGCCATTAGTGCCATCAGTATCTGGTATACTAATGGCGCACCACATAGAAGTGCGCCACTAGTATCAATTTTTTAAAAAAAATCAAAAAAATAAAAAAAAAA
>NW_025227742.1:0-9439 GCF_018294505.1 Triticum aestivum | reverse complement strand
GGGAGGACTGGCCCTGACAAAGTTTCCGGTACAACGACTTGACGGAAAACTTGCCGGATGGGGTGAGAGACCAAGTTACTGTATCCTCGTGCGGGGAAAGCGCGACCGGCGTGATTAGATCAAGCAAGACCGTGAAGTGAGCTTGGTCTGTACCCGTTAGTTCCCGTTTAAAGGAGATCGCGGGGAGGGGGGAGGAGGCAAGTGCCGTCGCAACATGCTGCTCCGGGTTGACCGCCAAGCTGTACAGGTCCTGCAAGTCTTGCCATAGAGGCCGATTTCCTACCCAGTGGTCTAACCAAAACCGGGACGAACGCCCATTGCCAATGCCGAACTTGGCCCCCATAGCGAAAGCCGGCCGAACCGCTTGCAGGTCGTTCCAGAAAGGAGAGCCCCTCGCCACTCCTTCGAAAAAATTCCCAGAGGGGAAGTACTTTGCACGCAACAGGTAAACCCACAGACCCGTCGCCCCCTGCGAGAGTTTCCAAATCCACTTACACATCAGCGCGATGTTGAGAATTCTAGTATTCGTGATCCCAAGCCCTCCCTGGGCTTTGGGCCGGCAAACCGCGTCCCACCTGACCATGTGGTACTTGCGTTTGGGCCCCGATCCTTCCCAAAAGAAACGGGACCTGGGTGTATCCATCTTGGCATGCACCCCTTCAGCCAGGAGGAAAAGACCCATGGCGAATTGCGGGAGCGAGGAGAGGCTTGCATTCGTGAGCACCAGCCTAGCGGCCCAGGACATAAACTTACCCCTCCACGGGCAAACCCGCCCGCCCACCTTAGTCCTGAGCGGAGCCCACCCCTCTATCGAGATGCGCTTGGCGTCCAACGGGAGGCCCAGATATGTAAACGGGAGTTTGCCAAGTTTACAGTTAAGTAGATCCGCGATGCGACTACCTTCGTGCTCGTCCATGCCCATGGGCATCACTTCACACTTGTGAAAGTTGATTTTAAGGCCCGACATGAGTTCGAAGCTTATAAGCAGGGCTTTAATTCTAGCCACACTGTGGAGGTCCGGCTGAAAAAGCAATAGCGTATCGTCCGCATATTGTAGATGTGATATCCCCCCTGGGATGAGGTGTCCCAACACCCCTTTGATGTGCCCAGCCTCCACCGCTTTCCGCAGCATTGCTGCCAGCGTAAGCCATGTTTGACATGGGATCACCTTTGCGTAAGCCACGTTTGTTCCTGAAGAAGTTCCCTACTTCTCCATTAACTGAGACCGCAATCTAGCCCCCGAGACCAATTGCATGACTCGATGCACCCACGCCGGCGAGAAACCTCTGCTAATAAGGATTTGTCGAAGAAAATCCCAATTAACGCGGTCGTAGGCCTTCTCGAAGTCTAACTTGAGAAGAATCGCAGATTCGTGCGTGCGTTTGAGCTCATGGAGGGTCTCTTGTAAGGCTAACGGACCCTCCAAAATATTCCTCCCTCGGATGAAAGCCAATTGCGCACGACTAATGGTACGATGGGCGATCGGCGAGAGGCGGGTAGCGCAGCCTTTGGCGCATATTTTGAAAGGTACGTTGATGAGCGTAATGGGTGTGTACTGGCGAATGTGGTCCGCACCAGGTACTTTCGGAATGAGCGACAGCACACCGAAATTAAGACGCGCCATGTCGACGAAACCTCGCATGAAGCCGTTACACACCGCGAAAATGGGTTCGCGCAGCAAAGGCCAGAAATGTTTGAACATAGCCACCGGCCACCCGTCCGGCCCCGGGGCCGTATTGGTTTTCATACCCTGAAGTGCATTGTCTATCTCCTCCGGAAGGAAAGCGAGCTCCAGCTCCTCGTTTTCGCTATCGAGCACCCGTTGAGAAGGAAGCCAAACATCCGCACGCAAACGTGCGCGTTGGGCCTCCTCCGTCCCCATCAGACCTAGTCGTAGATGTGACGGGAAATTTCAGATTGTTGCAGGAGGAGCCCCTGCTCCGTCTGTAACCTGAGTATCGAACATTTCCTGCGACGGCCATTCGCGTACGCGTGGAAATACTTCGTGTTCGCATCACCCTTGAGCGTCCACTTGAGGCCTCCCCTACGCCTCCAGTATTCCTCCTCTGCACGTAGTAGAGCTTCGACTTGCCCCTCGAGGGCATATCTCCGTGCCCATTCTTGTTCAGAGAAAGGGCGCGTGTCCGCTTGACCGTCGAGAGAAGCTATCTCCTCAATGAGCCTTGCCCTAAGGATTTTATCGTCGCGACCCTGATTCGCGCCCCACCCCTTAAGGCTTGCACGTAGATGGCCTCCTACCGCAGTCCAGAACTCCAAAGGGCCTCGTTGCTGGCCTGTGAGCTGGACGCATTTCTGCCATCTCTCCCTGAAGATGGTGTCGAAATTCGGTACCTCGAACCATGCGGTTTCAAAATAGAAACGCGGGCTGCGACGCACTCTATCCTCCCCAGAAGACAAGATTAGCAGAACATGATCCGACCCAATCCTTGTTTCAGCGAGGAGTGAGCATAGAGGGAACAAAACTTCCCAGTCCGGAGACATGAAAGCACAATCCAGCACAGATCTCACTGGGGCAAGTTGCTTGTTAGTCCAAGTATATCTTGCCCCCGATCTAGTCACTTCCCTAAGTGCCATAGATGCAATGGAATTGTTGAACATGGCCACCCTTGGCCAGTTGATATTGTCGTTGTTTTTGTCCGCCCCCGAACGGATTAGATTGAAATCTCCCCCCACCAATATCGGGATCTGAGCAGCCGAAAAGGCCATCACCTTGGCTTCGAGTTCGCCTAGGAACTCAGCCGAACGTGAATGATCCGCAGGTCCGTAGACTTGCACGATCGCGAGCTCGCGAAGCGACGCTCGCACGCGGAACTTGGCCGCGGTGAAAAAGGTTCCACTCTCCCAGTGCAGCACCTCAAACGTGGCAGTGCATAGGCCAAGCAACATGCCACCGGAGTGTCCGTTGGCCGGGCTATGGTGCCAAGCAAAGCGCTCTAAGGGATCAATCGCTAAGATATCTTGATGTCTGAACTCAGATTTGATCGTTTCCTGAAGCCCTATAATATCTATCGTTTCTTTCCTAATGTACTCCCTTAGTTGGATGCGCCGACCCGAGTGGCCAAAGCCACGAATATTCCATAGGAGAGCACACATCTAAATGACACGATTGCGCAGGTGCACCCTCCTGGATGTGATCGCCTTGGCCACACGTCTCGCCCTGCCGTGGCAGGGCGAGGGAGGAGCAGCAACCCCTGTTGCTGTCTCCTCGTCGGGCCGGGTCGTTAGCGCTGACGAGGCCTCTGCCTCCAGTGCCAAACGGTCCGCGTGTTGCACAGCCTCCGCTGTTAACGCCACTTGCGCCAATTCCTTTGCGCGGATCAACGAGATAAGCTCGCTCATCTCACCTCCTTCCATTGGTTCCACCCCACTCTCCCCCAGAACCTCGCTCAAATGCTCGTCCGAAAAGGAGTCCAGAATCGTAAGGCGGGGCATGGGATTACCTGAGATTTCCAGATTTTTCTGAGCTTGGAGGAGTTGTGCGCGCTGGAGCGACGGCAAGTTGCCCTTGGCGCCCTTAGCACGCGCACTGGCCCGCATGGAGGCAGCCTGCCCGTCCACCACCGCCTTGGAGCGCTTGGCCTTCGGGACCGGCGCCGTCATGGGCGGCTCCAGCGCGACCGGAGCGGGAGCAGGATCGGCCAGTGCCATCACCGCCTGTCGCGGCGTCGTCGGCGCCCCCAGACACTCCGCTGCATGCCCAGCCTCCACGGTCACCTTGCGCACCGCCACCTTCTTGATCTGCTTCTTCGCTCCAATCTTGTTGCCGCTGCAGCCACCTTGGGAAGGGGAACGCGAGGGGGGGAAGTCATGAGCTTTGGGTCCTCTGACGCCACAGGGGAGTTGCCCGTCGGCTCCGCCAGCAGCAAAGAATCCACCGCGGCCTCCATCCGCACCAGAGGAGAAGTGACCGAGCCCAAATTGGAGCCGTACTGGTTCGGGATGGAGAGCTCCATCTCCGACGACCCACCCGCCAGGGAATGCTCCACCTGAGGCTGCAGCGCGCAAGCCCGCGCCCCGTCGATGTCAGTGAGGCCCAGCTTTTCCCACGCCGCCGTGTCAATGGAGTCGTCCTCCATGCTTGCGTCAGTCTCCTTGTTGCCGGCCTTGTCGCCGTCTCGACCCTTTCCGTCCGGGCCCTTGTCGTGGGGAGGAGGGGGTGGTGGGGGAGGACGGGCGCCGCGGCCTGCTCCGGGAGGATCTCCGGGTCGACAGAAAGGTTGTAGCCTTCGTTGTTGAACCAGATCTGGACCGACCCGCGAAGCTTGCGAGGATTGCGACAAGCAAAGCGTATGCGGACCGGCCCAGGGCGGAGCAGAGAATCCTCATCAACCAGCAGAGGGCGACCGAGCATGATGGTCGCCGCCATGAGCCTTTCTGGGCGCCGATGCTTGGGGGGAATCCCAGTTAACTTGACCCACACCTCTGGCATCTCCATCCCCTTGGGCGCGTCGAGGACTGCGTCACGTATGTCCACCATAAGGTTGTTAAGGGACAGGAAGAGCTTGCCGCTCCTAGTGGCCATCCGGAGCATTGCAGGATCGGGGAAGACCACCGAGAAGGCCCCGCCCTCGAGCGGGGAGATCTGCCAGTCCCACTCTCCCTCAAAGAGGTGCTGCAGCTCCGCCTCGAGGATCTGATGGGAGAGCGCGCCAGATGCCATGGAGAGCACCGCCGTGTTGGCCCCCTGCTGGATCGGGGCCTCCTCCCGCGCGTCGACCGGAAACTGAAGGCAGAAGAAACCCTCACTAGCAATAGCATGGCCCATGGTCTGGAGAAGCAGAGGCTTGCCACGGGTTGGGCACTGCGCCGAAGTGTGGCCCTCCTTGCTGCACACGACGCATAGCGGCTGGAAGGTGCACAGGCTCTTGAAGTGGCCTGTGCGGCCGCACTTGAAGCACTCAGGGCCGCCCGCATCTTCGACGGGGATCGGCTCCTCCTACGTGCCCATGGACGAGCCCAACGTCTCAGATCTGGGCAGGAGGGGAGGCTTGGAAGCCGCCATCCCCGCAGGCTTGGACTTCTGCTTCTTCGCGAGCGAGTCGCTGGCGCGGTCGCCGCCCTGGGCTGCCAACTGCCCCTTGCGCTTGAGCTCGAGGCCTTTCTTCCGGTATTCTTCCTTTTTCTTCTTCTTCCGTTGCTGCTCCTTGAGCCACCATGCGGGCGGCGGCCCCCAGCCGCCCTCGTCGTCGGCGCGCCCACGGGTGCGGGCCCGAGGCAGCTCCATGGGTGGTTTCTCCCCTCAACGGTCGGGCTTGGAGCCCATGGCCATCACTTCGGCGAAGGAGAGAAGCAAGGGTGGGGGAGGAGGAGTGGGAATAAGGAAGCGAGCGGAGTGACCGAATCGCCGCACCTCCGAATTGGAGGCAGGAAACCCTAGTGAGATGTCTAGGGTTCCGCGGGGGAGCCAAAGCCATTTATATGGCTGCGCGCTATGGGCCGGCGCTAGCAGGCCTTGCGCTCCCGGGCAGGACTGGGCTACGGGCGCGATCGAGGCCCCTAGCAGCCCAGACACACACGGACCCTTTGGCTACGCCAGCTGTGGCGGCCCCGCAGGCGGCCCGCCAGGCACCTCAGCAGGCCGGCCCAGCCCACCACGAGTCGCATCGCCCCCAACCCTAGTGAGAGGCGACCCCGAACCCGACGGCGACGCCGCCTCCGCGCCGCCGCCGTCGCCACCGCAGGGCATGGGCGGCGAAGGTCTGAGGGACAGCCCTGCGGCGACCGCCCCAGGACAACCACGCCCTTCGCGCTTTGGAGAGGCGCGCGGCACTCTGGCCGCAGCCTGCGAAAGCCGCCGTGAGCCATGACCACCGGGCGCGAAAGCACGCCGGCGCCCGGCCTTGAAGGAGCCCCCGAGCTCCTCCGCGCGCGCCACAAACTCCCCAATGGAGCAGGCCGCACGCACGCCTACCGTCGGATCCGGCTCAGCGCATTCCTCACCTTCCTCCTCGTCGTCGGAAATCTCCTCTGCCAGCGCCCAAAAGCGGCTCCCCGACCCCCGAGCCGCACTCAGGGGGATGCCGGCTGTCCTCCTGGCCTCCGCCGGCGCCGCCACCACGCCGACCCGCTCCGGGGCCTCAACAACGCCGCCAAGGCCGCCGGAGGCAGAGGCAAACGCAGAATCGCCACCCCCGCCGCCCGAGACATCAGACCGTACACGAGCCGTTGGGGAGCCCATCTCCCTCACGAGCATAACTCCTCCCAGCCGGTTTTGGGAAGCTTCCGATCATTTTCCTTCATTCAGATTTTTTTGGACCGGTTTTCCGTTTTTCTTTCTTTTTCTACTTCTTTCTGCTTTTGATTTTATTTTTTCTTGTTCCTTATTCATTTTCCGATTTTGCTTCTTTCTAGTTTTTTTACTTTTCCTTTTCTTTTATTTCTTTCTTCAAAGTCGGTAAACCTTTTTTTCAAATTCAATTAGCTCTTTTCAAAATTGATGGAGTTTTTTTTTCATTTTTCGATGAGTTTTTTTTAATTCAATGAACTGTTCTCAAAATTGATGAAATTTTTTACAATTTTTGATGAATGTTTCTTAAAATTCAATGAACTTTTTTCAAATTGGATGATCTTTTTTTTCAAATTTAATCATTTTTTTAAAATCAATGTTTTTGTCAATTTTAGTGAACTTTTTTGTAGTTTATGAAATTTTTCAAAATCAAAATCGATGAACAATGTTGAATTCATGGTTTTTTATCTTTCATGTTTTTTAGATTTTTTTTATTTTTTATATTTCTCAAAAAGTGAACAATTGACCGGTCAACAGTTGACCTGTCATCCGACCATTCACTAGCGAATCCAGCGACGAACAGTGATCGAGCAAGATGAGCACCCGCGTTGGGCCGGCCCAAATTCGCGATTGTGTGAGCATCACTCCCCGGAACAAGCGCCTGAAGCATAGGGCAGATCCTATTCGGCGCCCGTTACAGCATGTTCTTGCGCACACCCTCTCCTCGCCGGGGAGGCCATCTTCGGGGTTTTTTCCCCTCTGTTTTAACGCCCAAAAAACTGCACGCCTAGTAAGTTCCGAACCGGCAACTTCCTAGTTTTAGGTACGCTGCGCTAAGAGCAACTTCAACGCGCCAATCGAAACAGATGATGTTTTTATTCGCTTTTTATTCTTTTGGGTCAGCTTGGCAGATACCCATGTCCGCTTTCACGTTTGGGTCGACGCATGTGCCCAACGCTGGCTCAACCTATTTTTACGGCGCGCGAAAAAAAGTATAACCAAATATTTTGAAAATGAAAAAACATTAACTAAACATTAATGCCGGTCACAAAGGCCGGCGAGAGTCCACGGGTCCACATTTACATTAATTAAAACTAAACTACGAGGTGGGGCGCTGCCCTAAGCATGCTCGTCATCGTCGTCGGGGCGGTGAGGTCGATCAACGTCGGCGCTGGGCCATCCCAGGGGAACGCCGTATTCTAGGCGGTGGCGACGTCGTCCGGCGCGGGCTGTGCCGCCGCCGGCTGGGGTGCCCCGCCCCGGGCACGACGGGCCTCCTCCTCGGCCTCGCGGCGCACCGCCTCGGCTTCGCGCTCCAGCTGCTCGAGGTACTTGCCCTCGCGACGCTCCTCAGGCAGTCTTCACTGGCGCCATTGTTCGAGGTAGGCGCGCTCCTGCGCCTCCGTCGCCCCAATCCAGACCGGTGGCGCACTGACCCACTTGTGCACTACCCCGGTCCAGGGGTGGCGCTCAATGGGGTCGGATCTGGCTCGGCATTGGCTGGGGACGGCGGGGCCAGTGGCGGCACCTCCTCCGCATGCACCCTCGCCAACCGCGGCGCCCGCCGGTATTGGGATCCTTTCCGGATCCAAATGCCAATTGTGCGGCAGTGTGATGCCGGGGTAGGGGAGAGGGACGCGAGGCTCCCAGTGCCACTTCACCTGGTGCACTGGGACGGTGATCCGTTGCCTTGGCCGGCGGGAAGACGACAGGGGAGGGGGGGAGCGCGGGAAGGGGCCGTGGGGCCCTTTCCCTTTCCCTTGCCGGCGAAGAGGCCCATTGCAGTGGGTTTCCTCAGCTTGAGAAGTTGTTTATTACTCGTTGTGAGATGCTCAGATCATTGCCAGGACATCCGACCTTCCCTAACCTCCAGAATGCTCGTATTGGGAAATGTCCAGAGTTGACAACTAGAGCTAAATCACCAAAGCTCAGTGTATTAAAAATGGACGGACGTGTTGCAGAGTTGTTCCTGTGGGTAGCTAGACATATGACTTCATTGGCGAATATGGAACTGACTAGCCTTGAAGTAAGAACAGAAACAACCTTGGCGGCAGCTAAGCATAGCTTGAGGGAAGTGATGGATGCCAAGGAAAACTGGAACGATGATGTTTTTCCTCTGGAAGTTTTGGTATGAAAGAACTTTAAGACAGATGTTGTTAGATAATAACGAGAAATAAATGAGACAAAGAGAGACACGGATTTTTACGTGGAAACCCTTGCGGGAGAAAACCACGGACGCACGAAGACACAATCATTATGAGAAGGAGTATTACAAGCACGAGACGACAGACCGTCTGAAGTGCGACTATATGGGGTATATAAGAGGGCAATACATGAGTCCTTGGAGGACAAGTAAATGAGTTGTACTCGTACGCGTCGACGTCAACGCAAAGGCCCACACCGGTTGTACTACGTCTAGTCCAACATGGTATAATTTGGATCACAATTTAACAATCTTCGCCTTGATCCAAATTCTCTCAAGTAGTCGAAGAAAATAGATAACTCCATCCAAATCAGCATAAACACCTTGTGTGCCAAAGTTCATAGGACTAGCGAAAACTACCAACTAAGCCTGAGCAAAGCTCAAACTTATTGGTCGAAACTGGCTTTGTCATCATATTAGTAGGATTATCATGAGTACTTATCTTGCATACCTTCAAATTGCCTTCAGCAACAACATCTCAAATATAATGAAATCTGACATCAATGTGCTTTGTCCTCTCATGATACATTGGATTCTTTGTAAGATATATGGCACTTTGACTATCAGAAAATATGGTAGGGCAAGATGAATCTCCAAAAAGCTCAGTGTACAAACCTCTCGACCAGATAGCTTCTTTGCATGCCTCAGAAATAGCCATATACTCGGCATCAGTAGTGGAACAAGCCACAGTAGACTGCAAAGTTGCTCTTCAACTCACAGCACAATCACTAATGGTGAAAACATAACATGTGAGTGATCTTCTCTTATCCAAATCACCAGCAAAATCAGAATCAACAAAACCAACAAGTCCATCTCTAGTTTTCCCAAACTGTAAATAAGCATTAGAAGTACCACGCAAGTATCTGAAAATCCACTGAACTGCTTTCCAATGCTCTTTTCCCTGATTAGCCATGTATCTACTGACAACACTCAATGCATAAGATAAATCCGGACGAGAACAAACCATGGCATACATAAGTGAACCAACT
>NW_025227741.1:0-2145 GCF_018294505.1 Triticum aestivum | reverse complement strand
GACCATAGGCTAGCTTCTAGGGTTTAGCCTCCTTGATCTCGTGGTAGATCCACTCTTGTAAACATCCACAATATCAATATCAATCAAGCAGGACGTAGGGTTTACCTCCATCAAGAGGGCCCGAACCTGGGTAAAACATCGTGTCCCTTGTCTCCTGTTACCATCCGCCTAGACGCACAGTTCGGGACCCCCTACCCGAGATCCGCCAGTTTTGACACCGACACTTAGCATGCAAGGCCCCCTGGACATGACCATCCTAGCTATTGTGCAGTAAAGCACATTGGCCGTCCATCTCCATATAGCACACAAGATAGCAACCATCATGAAACATCATTACCACAAACTGAGGGTCGGTGAACTTCGCCACCGCATCATGGGCGTAGCAGCTGCGGGCTTCGCCAGCGATGTGGAGGATCTTGTCGTAGACTTGCGCAATCGAGTGGCCAGACATCTCACACAAGTAGTGGGCCGCCGCGTGCTTCAACTCTTCCGTGTCCCGCAGGTGCGATGAGCCATGGTGGTAAGGGCCGAGGGACACGAAGCTCGGGATAATGTAGCGTTCGTAGACTCCCGGCCATAAGCCCCGTGGGAACCTGTGGGTCTTGGTTTCAAGCTCGGAGAAATCGGCCTCCAGTCTATCCCTCGTATTTCTCACCATCGCTTGGATCTGGATACTAGTGCTGTTCATGGCGTCAACACTGTAGGTAGGGTCTCTCTTCTCTCTTCTCTCTACACTGTAGGTAGGAATCAGGGTCGAGCCAACGTGGTCAGCTTGTTTCCATGGCCGTGGGGAGGGGTTTATAATGCTAGCCAACCTACTGGAGCAGGAGACCCTATTCCTAAACCATCCTGTACACAGCACGGTGTGGTCGCAGGCAGCGCCCGAAATCCTAGGCTTTGTTTTGTTCTTGCAATGGCATGCCGTTGGACGCTTTAGCGCTGTCTGAACTTACAGGTTGAAAAGCACGCGCCTTGAACACCGCGAGGCCTCCGGCCGGCCACCAGCGCGCGATCTGAAGCAGAGAATTGCTTTTATACTGTTCCTGCATAGGATATGCTTTACTGGCAGCGATTAGTTTAGAGAGGGAGAGAGAGTGAAGTAAGCAGCGACGTGCTGAAGCTAAGGCATAGGCAGGGATACGTGAAGAAAGTGAAACAGTAACAGAGCAAATTAGTGTAAGCTGCCTGTGGAGACTCTAAACTAACAGTACACATCTCTCTTATCTCCACATCTAATTTGTTGCCAGAATGTCAGGTGCTGTATGCTGCAATACGCTTTGGTAGAGTATTGAAATGTGTACTCTCTTTAATTGCGCTGTACGTAGGACGTAGAATGGTTCGAAGCAAGCAGCTAGACAAGTGCTACAATGGTTAGAAGAAGATGTAACTGATGATTAGTTTTGAGATGATACATGATCCTATGACCTTTTGTTCCTGAAAAAAACTACACATGGCACGGTACCTGCTTTCGTTGGCTTATCTCTGTTACCCCACTATGGAAGAGTTACATTTAGTAACAAGAGATGTCTATGAGAATAAGCTTCTTTCACGGGCTGTAAAACATACTCCCTCTGTAAACTAATATAAGAGTGTTTATGGGACGGTGGGAGTATATTGGTAAGTAATAGATTTCACCGCATTTCAAGCATCCACTCAGAGTCTTAGACCCAATCTAAAATCCAGAAAATACCACCATTACTGGATTGCACAAACCTTTCCTTTGGCACATTACTACTCTGCTCTTAATAAGCTTTCCTCTATTTTCTTATTCCTCCATTTCATTGCTGTAACCATATTCTAATCTTGTGAATTCTTTCAATCATATGCCTTCGACTTCAATACCTCCAGTTTGAAAAGGTCCCAGATAACTAAGAAAAGGAAAGGCACATTACTACCGTAGGCCTTGCAAGCAAGATAATTAAGAAAAGGAAGGCGCTGGACTTCGATGCTGACGGTATTTACTTTGAATAATCACTGACGATACAAACTTTAGGTACACTTAACACACACCGAGAGTAGCCTTGCTGTCAGTTAATGCCCCTCCCCCCCTCCGTCGTCCCCCGCGCGGGCGACCGAGGGGCTCCAACCTTAGCTGCCGGGTCACTGCTCCTTCCTCTCCCTCCGCTGCCGCCGGTGGTCGGCGCC
>NW_025227740.1:0-1448 GCF_018294505.1 Triticum aestivum | reverse complement strand
AAAAAATGAAATCCCTTTGTAACAGACGAGTTTCCGTATGAAACCCTCATACTTTGAAAGAAATTATCCGTTTTGTACACGAAGTGCATCCAGTTTTTGCCATAACCCTCTCTACTTTCTTGCACATGCTATATGGATGAAATGATGATACCATGCCAACTTTCAACCTTTTCAGAGTTCATTTGAAATGCTTTTCAATTTCAGGGTCTTATAGCTCAAAATAATCAGTAAATGCATAAAAAATAACAAATGAAGTCAGAAAGGGTTGAAAATTGATGATGTGGCTTTGAGTGGTGCATTTTGAACACAGAAAAACTCTGGAGTTCAAATAAGTTTAAAAAATGAAATCCTTTTGTAACAGACGAGTTTCCGTATGAAACCCTCATACTTTGAAATAGATTGTCCGTTTTGTACACGAAGTGCATCCAGTTTTTGCCGTAACCCTCTCTACTCTCTTGCACATGCTATGTGGAGGAAATGATGATACCATGCCAACTTTCAACCTTTTCAGAGTTCATTTGAAATGCTTTTCAATTTTAGGGTCTTATAGCTCATAATAATCAGTAAATGCATGAAAATTAACAAATGAAGTCACAAAGGGTTGAAAATTGATGATGTGGCTTTGAATGGTGCATTTTGAACACAGAAAAACTCTGGAGTTCAAATAAGTTCAAAAAAATGAAATACTTTTGTAACAGACGAGTTTCCGTATAAACCTCTAGTATTTTTTAAACTAAAATTATATAAAATTCATGCCACTAAAATTATCAAAGCATTTTCTGTTCAAAACATGAAAAGCAGAAAGAAACAAAATAAACTTTAATAATAAAGAGTAGAAACAAAATTAAATAAATTAAAATTTAATAAAATAAACAAGTAGAAACAAAATAAAGTAAAATAAACTTTAATACAACAACAACAACAAAGCCTTTAGTCCCAAGCAAGTTGGGGTAGGCTAGAGGTGAAACCCATAAGATCTCGCAACCAACTCATGACTCTGGCACATGGATAGCAAGCTTCCACGCACCCCTGTCCATAGCTAGCTCTTTGTCGATACTCCAATCCTTCAGGTCTCTCTTAACGGACTCCTCCCATGTCAAAATCGGTCGACCCCGCCCTCTCTTGACATTCTCCGCACGCTTTAGCCGTCCGCTATGCACTGGAGCTTCTGGAGGCCTGCGCTGAATATGCCCAAACCATCTCAAACGATGTTGGACAAGCTTCTCCTCAATTGGTGCTACCCCAACTCTATCTCGTATATCATCATTCTGGACTCGATCCTTCCTCGTGTGGCCACACATCCATCTCAACATACGCATCTCCGCCACACCTAACTGTTGAACATGTCGCCTTTTAGTCGGCCAACACTCCGCGCCATACAACATTGCGGGTCGAACCGCCGTCCTGTAGAACTTGCCTTTTAGCTTTTGTGGCACTCTCTTGTCACA
>NW_025227739.1:0-2975 GCF_018294505.1 Triticum aestivum | reverse complement strand
TTGGGGAATGCGGTATTTCAAAAAAATTACCTAGGATCACGCAAGATCTATCTAGGGGATGCATAGAAACGAGCGGAGAGAGTGTGTCCACATACCCTCGTAGACCGAAAGCGGAAGCGTTTAGTAACGCGGTTGATATAGTCGAACGTCTTTGTGATCCAACCGATCTAAGTACCGAACGTACGACACCTCCGCGGTGAGCACATGTCCAGCTCGGTGACGTCCCTCCTACTCTTGGTACAGTTTAGGCCGAGGGAGAGTTCCGTCATCACGACGGCGTGGTGACGGTGATGATGAGGTTACCGGCACAGAGCTTCGCCTAAGCACTACGACGATATGACCGAGGTGTGTGACTGTGGAGGGGGGCACCGCACACGGCTAAAAGATCAACTTGTGTGTCTATGGGGTGCTCCCTGGCCACGTATACAAAGGAGGGTAGGGAAGAGGTGGCTAGCCCAAGGGGGGGCGCCAGGTGTGGGGAATCCTACTAAGACTCCCCATTCCAAGTAGGATTCCCCTCCTCTTTCCTATTCCTAGTAGGAGAAGGAGGGAAGGAGGAGGAGGAGAGAAGGAAAGCCCCCCCCCCCAACCCTAGTCTAATTCGGTTTGGGCTAGGGGGGGCGCCACTGCCTGGCCGGCCAACTCTCTTCAACCACTACGCCCATGAGGACCAATAACTTCCAGGGGGGGGGGCGGTAACCGCCGGTACTCCGAAACTACCTGAACCATTTCGGTGTCCGAATGTAAACTTCCAATATAAGGATCTTTATGTCTCGACCATTTCAAGACTCCTCATCATGTCCGTGATCTCATCCAGGACTCCGAACAAACTTTGGTCATCAAATCACATAACTCATAATATATATCATCATCGAACATTAAGCGTGCGGACCCTACGGGTTCGAGAACTATGTAGACATGACCGAGACACATCTCCGGTCAATAAGCAATAGCACAACCTGATGCTCATATTGGCTCCTACATATTCCACGAAGATCTTTATCGGTCAAAACGCATAACAACATACGTTGTTCCCTTTGTCATCGGTATGTTACTTGCCCGAGATTTGATCGTCGGTATCCTCATACCTAGTTCAATCTCGTTACCGGCAAGTCTCTTTACCCGTTCCATAATGCATCATCCCGCAACTAACTCATTAGTCACATTGCTTGCAAGGCTTATAGTGATGAGCATTACTGAGAGGGCTCAGAGATACCTCTCTGATCCACGGAGTGATAAATCCTAATCTCGATCTATGCCAACTCAACAAACACCATCGGAGACACCTGTAGAGCATCTTTATAATCACCCAGTTATGTTGTGACGTTTGATAGCAAACAAGGTGTTCCTCCGGTATTCAGGAGTTGCCTAATCTCATAGTCAGATGAACATGTATAAGTCATGAAGAAAGCAATAGCAATAAACTAAATGATCATTATGCTAAGCTAACGGATGGGTCTTGTCCACCACATCATTCTCTAATGATGTGATCCCGTTCATCAAATGACAACACATGTCTATGGTTAGGAAACTTAACCATCTTTGATTAACGAGCTAGTCAAGTAGAGGCATACTAGGGACACTCTGTTTGTCTATATATTCACACATATATCAAGTCTCCGGTTAATACAATTCTAGCATGAATAATAAACATCTATTATATAATTAAAATAAGAGTCAAACAAGCCATCACGTTCGTCCACATATGCTAAAAAAATAGTATCCATTGATCCTAATTATAACGGCCTAGATATAAAAAGATGAAAAAAGTTACGTAGAACATCTATTGGGTTACAATCCATTGTTGACACGTACAAATGCTTTGGCACGCTAAAAAAAGTTCAGCACGTTAAAAAAAGAGTTGTAATCGCATCACACTTGTAATGGCTGAGGCAATATATACATAACTCATAGGTCGCCTCGGCTTGGCCTCCACTCCGAGAAGGGCATCGGAGATCCCATGGGGGCGCAACCGGCGTTGGCATTGAGGTGAAAGTTGTCCTAATCTACGTTTGGGACAAGATGCTGCTGAGCTGATTGGAGCAACCGAAGGACAACAAAGACCCCGAGATAATGCTTTGGAAGAAGGCCACCATCCTCACCGAGAAGTGCGCAGAATCTCCAACATGGCCGACGACCTCGACGCACCACACACTCAGGCTGATATTGGCACCGTCACCTCACAGCTCGCGATTGACGGCTACAGTCCATAGTTTCTCTCGGCCTCAACGCCCACGCTGGCGCTGTCGAACCAGCGTGCCGCTTGACACCGGCAAGACTGTGTCCAGCGAACTCCACACCGTCATCGCCATCGAAACAGAGAAATTCTTGCCACAACACCTTCGGGAGACTGCAGGTGCCATCAGCTCAGAGAATGACTGCTTTCACAAACAAAGCAATGGTTACCACATGAACCATCCGCGAGAGCAGCGGGATGGACGAGAGCAGCTGAAGATGAAGAAAAGGGTGGGAGTAACGCTTGCAGTAGGCAACGGTTGAGCGAGGGGCCATCAGTCTTGCAGCTGCTGCATAGGGAGGTGGCTGCGGTAGCAGTGAACCACAGCGTGTAGCAATGGATGCGTGGTGTACGTGGAGCTGGAGGTGCAGCAGCAGGTAGCATACCAGCACAATGAGTAGCCGAGTAGGAGCTGCAGTGCCTAGGCTGCGTCCCAAAGTGGGAGCGGTTCAGGGGCAGTAACGCGTCGAGACGGAAAGAACAAGCTGTGGCACCAACATGTGCAGAGCCACCGACTCCGATGTGACCGCATGCGCATTTAGGAAGCATCACAAGGAGCAAAGGAGTCATTGAGTACACTGCAGCGCCCTTGACGTGATGAATTTTTCAAAGAGCCAGCTTGCATGGTCCTTCTAAGTATTTATGGTAAGAAATTTTCAAACAAGTAGATGAGCTCCAATGCAATCCCATAACAATAATATCTTTTCAAATGTCAAAATTTTTGGTCACGTTACTCTTC
>NW_025227738.1:0-3368 GCF_018294505.1 Triticum aestivum | reverse complement strand
ATAGTATGGTCGCATTTGTATTTTCTTCACTAAGAATACCATGGGTGTCAATACATCATGAAACTTCACACGTGAATAGAATGATCGACTAAGTTTCATACCGCGAAATTTCAGAAATTTTTATTTCTTTCTATTATTTTTTATGAATTTACTATTCACATGGATGCGCGTGCACCCATGTTCACCTTTCTATTTTCGCATTTTCTTTCCCTAATAGCTTATACATGGAGACTATTAATTGGGTAAAGTCATATGTTTGCGACAGGCTGGATGATTTGGATGTGATAGTAGGAGAACAACCACACAATATATACCACTAGACATGCATACTCGGACATTTATGCTATCATCAATAGATACCACACAAATACGACCTCGAAAATGTTGTTAGAAACAGGCAACACAAAATCATAGGTCAAAAATCCTAGAAGGCCTACACGTGCTCATTATGGCGGATAAACGTCACATTTGAAGTACCATGCTTGAATTTATTTATTTTGTAAAATAATGATACAGTAACTGAATGCATAGTATGGTATAAATCAATCCACTTAAGAAGGGTAGTAGCGTACTCCACGTTGCTAGCAGTCTATCTAACTAATAATCACACTTCAATGCTATAGGGGTTTGGGTTTAATGAGTCCAGGAAATTAAAGTCGTAAGATCCGGTTTTGATATAATAACTAAGCATGAAATTTCTAGACAAATAGTTAAAAGCAAATAACCCGAGACTACAACTACATTTGTTTCATAGAGGGGACTGACAATGAAACATGCCATATAAGGAGAATATAGTTACTTCATGACTAAAGAGGCTTGGATAAGAGCAATGATGTTAAAATAATAATTGTACATATATATTTAAATAACGTGACTACATCGAGATAGCCCCCAGTGCATATATTAATAGCTATAAATATCATCTTTTCAGACTCATATTCTAAGACCCATTACTATGAACCAATTTTAGTGGCACATACGTAATTAAAATTTGATGATATACTATGTTGGTTTCACCCCACAGAAAAGCAAATACTCAAATGCCAACAAATGGTTGTTTAAAATATATAAAGCAATATATTAATAAAGTTCTAGCCCCGCAAATGCGCGGGTTCACATGCTAGTTTATCATGATATAACGAAATATAAATAACATATTTATTATTTCCTCTAAGGCATATTTCCTTCACATGTGTCACTTGGTTGCGCTTTGGCCAGTGTCATTTTTGCCAATCTCGTTGATAGAGGTGTTGTTTTGTAAATTCCATTGGGTAGAGGGGCATTATTATATAAGTTTCCATACAACACCCTCTTTCTTGTCGGCGGCCTTGAGTGCCTTACTAACAGGGCCGGTCCTGAGATTTCGGGGGCCCGGGGCGAAACTAAAACTCGGGGCATTTAATATAGACATCATGATATTAACACGAATATACGTATATATGAAATATTATCAATAACACTTAAATGCATCTGAAATCATTATGCACATCAAATGATTTTTATATATTACCTTAACATTTCCTTTTTGCTGATCTGATTCTGAATTCCCATGAGTTGGTTGCTCTTCCTCTTCCTCTATGGCAACCGTGACCAACTCATCGTCTGTTTATCTAAGCAGTTGAAGCACCAATATTACTTTTGAGAAATTTGTGAATATATTAGCGTTGTGATTGTATCAATTTATCCACAGACTAAAACTTTCTTCCTTTTACCTTGTATCGCTACCCGATGGATCCTTACTGTTTGTCGATAATATTATAACACACAATGCTGGAAGAAAAATGGTTACATCAATTGTTGAATGGCGCCGGCTACACATCAAGGAACAACAATACAATTATGATATACCTCATGGTCGATTCTGTGATGACTGATGAGTGTCAGTTCGTCTGTGCGTCTGCGTATACAGGACCCCGGGAATTGAGCAAAGCGGAAGACGTTGGGGGCCCCGGGAATTCTAATCAGCGGCGCCGGTGAACTAGATTAGGGTGGAATTACTAGCAGGAAATCATCGTGGATTGTGGGATGTCGTGATGGAAACCGCTGGCAGGAGGCGGGCCTAGGGCTGGGACTAGGAATCGCTGCGGGATGCCGTTTTGGAAACCATGGCGTAGGAAGGGATCGTGATCGCTCGTTTTTTCACGTGAAGGGATCTCGTCCGAATCGATCGCTGGGTGGGATTGGGCTATTGGCCTGCTGTTGCTGCTTGCGCGTACCTGCATTCGCAAAAGCCCAGCGTCCCAGTCCCTTTTTATTTTTATTTTCTGGCACAGACTGTTGTGCCTACATACACCTGGGGTGGGGCCCCTGGAAGTTGGGGGCCCGGGGCGGCCGCCCCCCCTGCCCCCCCCAGGGCCGGCCCTGCTTACTAAACCCTAGAGTTTATGTCCTCCTTCACCAGAACTCATCGCTGCCGCAACAAACCCAGTTTCCTCTAGGCAACTTGAGTGGCTTCCTAAACGTTGGAGGCCTCGACCTCATGTCCACCTCCATAGCCCTCCTTAATCGGCGTTGACGACTATCGTGCAAATGATGACCTTCCACTAGGAAGCCTTTCTATTGGTGGTGTGTGGGTTTGCAAGCGGTGCAACCGTTGCTTTGGCCGTTGACAACATCTCCGCGCCCCCCGCCCCCACATATAGGTGTAGATAATTAGTGGCGCCGGTCCCAAACGGGACGCCGCTGGTATTTTGGTAAAATGTAATAGAACACAAGGCAATCGAAATAGAAGGTTTAGCATAATAATCACTGGTTGAGTGCATTGAAACCAATAAAGATTTAACTGAGCTCCCTATAAAGAGCTACAATACACTGGTAATACAACATGCACATGATAAGTTCTGTCCAAGCAACTGAACAAAGTCTTGAGACTAGGTAATTGACTGTTCAGAATGGGAAAAGGACGATGTTTGTCGATGAGCACTTGAATCCGCAAATGTAAGGACAGGAATCATGTCAAGGGATAAATTTGGCAGCCATGCATTAGCCCTGCAAAGGAGAAATATTGAAACCTAGCTCCAGTAAGTATCGCCCCATGCAATTGTAGAGTTGTTATATGTGTAATGATTGTTGTCACTTGCAAATAAAACACAATACATGTTGACAGAAGGAACAAATACCACAGTACATGCTAAACAGAATCTCACTGGAACTAAATAACATGTGCAAAATTGGATGGTCAATAAAATTAGATGATACCACTTCAGCTATAGCTTATAAATTTGAATACAGACCCAAAACAGAAGGGCACGGTAAACAGAAGAATGCAAAAGGGCAAATAAGGTAAGCAAGCCCACAAAAAAAATATTTATGTTTTCTTATCACCAACTCTAGTATATATCCAGCTTATATTTCTGTAAAAATCAAGG
>NW_025227737.1:0-736 GCF_018294505.1 Triticum aestivum | reverse complement strand
GTGTGGTGGGAGCGAAACCTGCCCATACGCTCTATAACACACAGATTGCGACACGTCACTGCATGCATGCATGTGCGAATCTTTTTGAATTTTCAGTTTTAAAATGTTTTATCTCTTAAATGAAAAATCCGGTTGAAGATCCATTTTCACCATTAAATCCCTCGCAACGAGATCTTCGAAACTAGATCTCATATCAATATATTTAGATGATTTTTTTTTGTTAAAAGTTGTCATGTCTATTGCACATGAATTACCATGGTGTTTACACTGAAGTTGCCATGGTATGTTTCAGCTATTTTCTTCTACATTTAAAAGTAAATTTTGACATATTATAAAACGGGGATTTAAGAAACTAGACTTGCCATGAACCATAAACTAAAATTGCCATGATACATGCACTTAAAATTGCCCTGGTTCATACAAAAAATAATTTTCATGGTCAAAGTACTGGAACTGCCATTATCAAAATACTAAAATTGTCATGCTCTACAAACTAAAATTGCCACATGGCAACTTTAGATTAAGCACTATGGCAACTACAGTGTAAACATCATGGCAACTTTTGGGCAAAAAAATTCGTCGAAACATATCAACATAGGGTCTAGTTTTGAAGATCTCATCGAGACGGATTTAATGGTAAAAACGGATTTTTAATTAGATTTTTAATTAGGAGATAAAATATTTTTAAGCCGAAAACCAAAAAGATTACTGCTGATGTCATCTGTTTTGACGTGGC
>NW_025227736.1:0-1353 GCF_018294505.1 Triticum aestivum | reverse complement strand
GCGGTTGCGCAACCGCGACTAATGGCAGTTGCGAACCGCGACCAAAGGCCCTTTTTCCACCAGTGCGACATGCACCCCACGCTCATGTCAAACGGTGGAGCAGTCCTGGCTGCTCCGGTGCATGGGATGGCATGATCTTCAGCGTCGTCTCTGCAAATCTTCTGTGCAGCGTCGTGTGTTTAGCATGTATAGCACGACTCTTACATAAAATAAATAAAGTACGGCGGAGATCCCCAAATGATTTTTTTAGTTGGATTTTTTTTGCGGGGGTAAAAGTGTTTTATTCCATAGATGCAGAGTTACAGTCAGCTAGCAAAAGCTCACTGATACAAGATGGGCAATTCTGTAGCCAACAAGTCGTGCTACACTCTACTCTTCCATGGTTCGCTAGGCGACCTGGCGACCTGCTACTCTGTCTTGATCTCTAGAAATTTCCATAGGAAAAACTCTCTACCAGCTAAGCGGTGCTTAATCTCTGTGACTAAATGACCATAAGCCGATCGATCAACAATATCTGAGGAGAATGAAGGAAGTGTCGTCAAAGAGTCAGATTGGATTACCACGGGAAGGTTTGATCGCTCCAAAGCTAGCGCTAGACCCTCCCTAATTGCATGTAGTTCCACTTCAAGGGCATCATTGCAGAAAAAAAAGGTGTCGACAAGCAGCAATGATCATGCCTCCATCCGGATTCCTGAGGACCAGCCCTGAACCCGCGGTCCCGCCTGAGGAGAACAAACCGTCAACCGAAAGGGAAACCCATCCCGCAGCAGGAGAGCGGACCCTGGTCTGGCCGACGCAGTTTCCTTGTTCTTGGATCTGCTTCCTTTATATAATTAGATTGTGATACACTTCGAGCCTACCTCTTTTATTCGAGCAGCCTTCCTTAGCAAAACTATGGGCGACATTATTACCCGAATGTCGCACCAAATTAACCATGAACTCCTAAAAAGATTCTAACAGTTCCTTCACCTCTTGCACAACCATACCATTCCCCAAGAGATCTTTTTGTTGAATTGAAACCTTGCGCACCACCCCTTGAGAGTCGGACTCCAGGATGACTTTATGAACATCAAACTCTTAAAGGGGGGACAAGACCTGAGAGCCAACATGTATTTCCAGGGATACAACCCACAACTGAACTTAACAAATCCAAGCTCTAATAAAACAATTTATTAGCAAAACATCATGTGTGGAAAGATTTATGATAAAGGGTGTACAAAGGTAGACCATATGTGTATGCGTTTGAATTGTGTCAAATAATTTGTAAAATTTAAGTTACAGTTCATGTTTGCGTAGGACACTTGTATCCTAAGGCTCTGATGTTGTGTGTGTTTGTGTGTGTGTGTGTGTGTG
>NW_025227735.1:0-2395 GCF_018294505.1 Triticum aestivum | reverse complement strand
TCTGCATCTACTACGCTATTGTGTATCACTTCTTCCTATTTTACCAAGCTGGGTCTAGCAATCCAAGAAGCTACATTTGTGAGCATTGTGTCAGCTGAAATCTTTATCTGCATGTATGCTCTAACTATGTTTGGTGTACAGTGATTTTTATGCACTCTGTATCTTGTCCTGTTGCTACTCTGTTTTTAGTGAATTGGTGCTCTGTTTTGTGATGTGCACAGTGATGTATCAAAATCAGGTTTGAGTGGATTGCTGCTGTTGTGATGCCAAAATAGTTAACAACAATATTCACTGTTGTGGTGCCAAAATAGTTAACTGCAATATTCAGTTTGTGCAGCTAGAAACGGGAGATGGTTTAATATTCCTAAGTGATGCTTGGATTTTATTCTGCAGCTTTTATACATCTCAACAAACTCTCGTACTCTCTGCTAGAAGAACTGGAAACACACAAAGGCGGTCATGGATCCGTTGAATAATTGCTCGCATAATCTCCTGCTGGTTGTTTCAAACCCTTTTTTCAAACTGGGAGCATTCCCATTTTTCATAACCAACTCCATTTATAATGCATCCCCATTTAGAATGCTCAAGTTACCAGAAAAGTCACATGAAGCAGTTTGTTAATAATTGCTTGGCACCCAGAGGCTTGAGCTGCTGCTTTCCCTATTCTCAATTTATGGTTCGGCACTGATGCCCGCTGTAAATTTTGTCTGCAGTAACTTTATGTCTTATGCTTCTCGAAATAAAAATGATTTAGTAGCGGATTTACAGTTTAAAAGATTGTCAGCTTGTTGGAAATGAAGAATGAGAACCAGTTCTGTGTCCTCTGCTTTCCTCGGCAAATTTGAGATCTCGGACATGCTTTACCGATGGCTTCAAACTGGGGTTTGGTTGAACTGATGCTCCATTGCCAAACCACCACGGAAGAACTCACTCCATTGAGTAAACCAACCAATCTCCATCAACCTTTTTTCTGTAATATCGACATATTTGTTGACATAACAATCTTTTTCAACATGAAAAATAAGCCATAGATGACAATCATTAGGTAGAGAGGTTGCTGTTTGGCGACATTGTGCACTTCAAAGTTCAATTCATGGCAGAAAACTAGATATTATAGGGCTGCCTTCATTTAAGCCAGTATAGAAGCAAAGTAGCAACCACTAGTTAAACTAGTGTAAATATATTACAACGTGACATCAAACAGGAAAGAAAAAACCACTGCACCTATACAGAAAATATGTCAAATACTAACATTCAAGCACAACAAAACAGAAAATATAACTTCTGAAATATTCAAATATTATAGCTCCTCCCTTCTAAGGCCAGTACAAAAGCTGATGGTGCAAACAGCTTACATCTTACAACAGAGAAGATACTAAATAACATTCAGGCACAACGGAACAGAGAATTAGAGGTGAAGGGTTACTTTGAACTACAAAAAGGGCCATTTCTGAAAGGCGCCGAATTTGCAAGCAGCATCAAAGCAAGGTTCTCCCAAAGGGGTCGGCCATTGATAAATCATGGGTATGCTTGTCATCGATGCCATTATACCCATAACCACTTGTGAATTCAAATCGAGCATCCGAAGAAGCTCTGTTGTCCACTTGTAACAGCTTGTGTTGGTCAGACCTCCATTTGTCGTTGCGGTGGCAAGTAGGTACTGCGAAGTTCATTTGTTCTAGCACTTTCGCATTCAAAACGAAAAATTTGGCGAAGTCAACATCTGCCATGTTGCCAAAGTAGTTCTCCGGCGCCACTCTTTTGAGATGGAGTTCGAGGCATTCAATTGGATCCAGTGGGTCATATTTTAGCACATTTTTCATCTCATTGCATTGGCGCGACTGGAGATGGAAAGAATAAATATCATAAAGGCAGTTGGTTAATGGATTAGAGCACAAGTGAATCATGCTGATGTTGACAATTAAAGCAAGCAAATATGAATTACTCACAATGACATACAGCCTCTCCAAGCAAGGGAAGCACTTGAGGAAGCCAATTACCGCATCAAAATTAGGGCCAACAGATTCGATAACCAAAACCTTCACGGTGCGCATTGCGGTTGTCACGCTGATGGCAATCATTTCCTGAAGAAAATGACAAACCAAAATAAGAAGAAACAACTTGCAAACATGTGAGTTCTGATTGCTTGATTGTAGAAGGGTGTTGTTACCTGAAAAACCGTGGTTCCAATGTGGAGTTTGGATATGCCCTTTGACACCAAACCAAATACCTGCAGCTTAGGTGCTCGGATTACCCGGACAGTCCCCATACAATGGTCTTTGAGCAGCGGAAAATGCAGAGACGGCGCAGACAAGTCCGAGATGGTGACCATGTACATGCTGAGCTGCTTGAGGTGCGGAAAATTCAAAAACTGCGTGGATAAGTCGGGGAAACT
>NW_025227734.1:0-2459 GCF_018294505.1 Triticum aestivum | reverse complement strand
GCCGTCCGTACCTAGGATTCGTCCGCTGGTCGTATTGATCGGCTGTCCTAGAGAGTTCTTTTTCCCGAGCCCTTACTCTGTGTTTTTCTCTCTCCCGTCGGTCATCTTGATCGGCGTTCTATTTTTTGGTTTTCCAATCTAAAATCGGTTGCGTCACCCGCCGCCGCCGTCGACCCCCGTGCCTCTACTCCGACATCGGCATCAAGTACACCAGCCACTTCGTCATCAATCACTCGACAAGGCTGGACACGCCTCCCAAGGGACGCCTTCGTGCGTCGCTGCCGGCCGCTCGTCCTCGTGGTCTTCATTGCCAGCCCGTCTTTGTCGTCATCGCCCGGGACATCACTGACAATGTTGCCAATGACTTCGATCTGCGGGTCATCCCCGCCATGGCGCGTACAGCGCCGTCGTTGGTCTGATCAACCGATCACGCGCCTGTCTTCGCCAAGCACCTCCCTGAGCACACTATCGAGCCACAGGTTGCTGTCACGTCATCCCTTCGGACCGTTGCGTCGCTGCCCCGAGGTCTTCCCGCCGGCTGGCTGCCCCGCTCCACGCGCCGCTCCCGCCGACGCCCCTTCGGGCTGTCGTGGCGCGACATGCGGTCCATGCCACCGCCCCGAGATCCTCCCGTCGGCTACCTTCGTAGCCGCCGCCGCCTTTGTGTTGCCCCTTAGGATTGTCGCGCCGGGGCACATGGTCCATGCCGCCTCTCGTCGGGTCGTCGCCCCCGGTCAGTGGTTCTACCTGTGGCTGCCCCGACCGCGAGCCACCGCTACACCGTCGCTTTGGGCTGTAGTGCCGCGGAGCGCGATCACTGCCGCCGCCTGAGGCCATCCCCGCGGCATCACCAACCCGCGCGCTGCCGTTATGCCGCCTCTTCAGACCGTAATGCCGCAGCCCGTGGTCCACCGGCACCTTGAGGTCTTCCTATCGTCGCTTCGACCTGCCCGCCGCCGCTGCGTCGCCCCTTCGGGCCGTAACGATGACCCGCGTTCACCTTGACTTCCCGTGGTATGCGCCCCGTCGCCTCCCTCGGCGCGGGAACGCCAACATTCGCTCCGGTCTTCGTTAGGTTGTCGGGTTCCTCACCTACTTCGAGCACCGCCGTCGCGCTCCTAACCTAGCCGCCTCCGCCGCACCATCAGGCCGCCGACACTGCTCTTCTTCAGCCGCCGCCGCTACCCCCATACCCACCACCCGTCCACCCTCTTCGTCTTCATCCAGCACCAGCTCGTCACCAGTGTCGCCGTCATCTTTCCCAACCACTTCGTCTACTTCGACCACCGTTGGTGACATCGGCTCCACGTCGATTGGCGACACAACCGTCATCGAGTCTTCTTCTCTGCTCGCCCCTTCGATTCCATGGCATGGCGTACAAATTGTGCAGGTCCCTCGTCCATGCATGCCCGTTGATGGCAACACTAGTGCATGCCTTCATCCACGACGTGTCCCCGGGTCTGGCAAGCCTGGTGCAATGCTTCGTCAACTTCATCTTCGTGCGTCTATGCACGTCTGGTGCTGGCAACAGCGATACGTGCCTACGTCCATGATGTGTCCCCGGGCTTGGCAAACATGGCACGGCGCCTCATCACTTCCTGGCTAACGTTCGCCAGCTAAGAGGGTCCTGATTATTTTGTGCATATGTAATTTTTTGTTCGAAAAGGGAAATCCACTAGACATGTGAAGGTGTCGAAGAGTACACGCAACATATATGTTGAGAAAGAGTGTTTGTTTCTCTTATTACCCATCTTGGTAGCCACCAGCCCAGCAGAGAGAAAATCACCCAACTCACTCCCCCTTCCAATCTCGCCCATTTCTTCCCATTTTATGTATTCTTGCAAAATTCTTTTTCAATTTTTTCTTGGGCTGACCGTCGATGAGCATGGGAGCTTGGACGAGGCTACCGTGGAGATGATGCCACCTCGGCAGACAAAGCCTGCGCGGAATGAGAACGTCGAGGCGAGCAGATACTCTAGAGGAGCTGGACCATAGGGAGGTCTCAGTTTTAAGTAGTAATCTTTGTTGCCAGCATATGTAAGGTTTTGACATATTGATTTTAAAAAATAAGCGTCCACATACTAAGTAATTTCTCTGAGAATTTCACACTTTGGTTTAGCAATACGGTAAGTTATCTTTATCTTACTAGCTCTAGTTTGTTGCAAAGGAACTATTGGATAAGAAGCCGTGTGATCATAATGCACTATTTTTTTTCATGTTACCTACTTATATGGGAGAATGATTGGTTAAAGAGGACAACAAGTGCCATTTTAACTTGAAGTGGTAGTTTGTTTGTCGTTGTGGGAAAACCTTTTTAATATAGAACTACAAGATTTACATATATTTGACTTACGCATGGAATGACCATACACTATGAAGGGACTTTTTAATTGCAAAAACTAACGCCAACACGTGTGGCATCTTGCACATCGTCCACACGCCTCCATTAGCAGTCATTT
>NW_025227733.1:27032-28969 GCF_018294505.1 Triticum aestivum | reverse complement strand
AGAGAAGGAACAAGTGCACAAGAAGACAAATTCATGAGAACTACTGAGTAGACCACTCTTCTTTTTACGCCTGCAGTTGAATCTTTATGGTCCTTTCTTTTTGTAGAGAGAAAAGCCGTTGGCCGAGCCTGAAAAGAGCTCGAACCTAACCCGACTTTGAATTAATAAAGCCATCAACCGGCCAGGATTACAGAGGCACCACATTACAAAGGGAATGAATGCAAAGCAAAGCGGAAAGAAGATACAAAGTACTAGGTAGAATAATACAATGGCAACAACCGGAGCAAGCACAACATCGTTGCCGACGACCAGCACTACGCCTACACCAACTAGCCAACTAAGAGCGGCAGGCCACGCTGTGCAAGAATTGAGCACCGGCAACACCCATAGGCCAACCTTGGGAAACAATTGCTCTGTCTCGACCGTCGAAAGGGACACTATCACTAATAGAAAAAGGGTCAAATGTGAAGCACATTAGTGCCGGTTTGAATTTGAGCCGGCACTAATGTGACCATTAGTGCCGGTTCCAACGGCTAGGCGGGCGGACATCATTAGTACCGGTTCGTGGGCAACCTTTAGTACCGGTTCATGCCACGAACCGGTACTAATGAGCCCAGTGCGGCTGTGATCAGGCTGGGGCCCCCACAAAGACCTTTAGTACCGGCTCGTGGCATGAACCGGTACTAGAGTTTCTTAGTAAGCTGATTTTTAGTCCCACCCTGCCAAGAGAGAGGCAGTATGAGTGGTTTATAAGCCGTGAGTGCAGAGACAATGACGAAGAGGCGCAATGCTCACCTACACGTTGATTAGCTTCAAGCCTTTCGGAATAGCATAGATTGCATTGAGCTATGTGTAGTGCAGTCTACACTATTCCGAAAGGCTTGAAGCAAATTAACCAGCATTGCACCTCTTTTTTATTTTTAATAACTTATTTGAACTCCGGACTTCTTGTGTTCAGTATGCAGCATTCAAAGTGACGTCATCAATTTCCAATATGTTCTGACATCATTTGCTGTTTTTCAGTCATTTACCGAATTGTTTAAAGAGCTAAATGACCGTGAAATTGAAAACCACTACAAAATGAACTGTGAAAATGTTGAAATTTAGCATGGTATCATCATTTCACCCGCATAGCATGTGTGAAAGAGTAGATAGGGTCACGGCAAAAACTGGACGCACTTCGTGTACAAACTGGACAATCTCTTTCGGAGTATTAGGGTTTCGGACAAGAACTCATCTGTTACACGGGCACTTCAATGTTTTTTAAACTTATTTGAACTCCGGACTTCTTTTGTGTTCAGTATACAGCATTTAAAGTGACATCATCAATTTCTAACATGTTCTGACATCATTTGTTGTTTTTCAGTTATTTACCTAATTGTTTAGAGAGCTAAATGACCGTGAAATTGAAAATCACTACAAAATAAACTGTGAAAATGTTGAAACTTGGCATGGTATCATCATTTCACCCGCATAGTATATGCGAAAGAGTAGATAGGGTCACGGCAAAAACTGGACGCACTTCATGTACAAACTGGACAATCTCTTTCGGAGTATCAGGGTTTCGGACGAGAACTCATCTGTTACACGGGCACTTTAATGTTTTTTAACTTATTTGAACTCCGGACTTCTTTTGTGTTCAGTATGCAGCATTCAAAGCGACGTAATCAATTTTCAACATGTTCTGACATCATTTGTTGTTTTTCAGTCATTTACCTAATTGTTTAGAGAGCTAAATGACCGTGAAATTGAAAATCACTACAAAATGAACAGTGAAAATGTTGAAACTTGGCATGGTATCATCATTTCACCCGCATATCATGTGCAAAAGAGTAGAGAGGGTCACGGCAAAAACTGGACACACTTCATGTACAAACTGGATAATCTCTTTCGGAGTATCAGGGTTTCGGACGACAACTCATCTGTTACACGGGCAC
>NW_025227733.1:24368-25960 GCF_018294505.1 Triticum aestivum | reverse complement strand
TGGTATCATCATTTCACCCGCATAGCATGTGCGAAAGAGTAGAGAGGGTCACGGCAAAAACTGGACGCACTTCGTGTACAAACTGGACAATCTCTTTTGGAGTATCAGGGGTTCGGACGAGAACTCATCTGTTACACGGGCACTTCAATGTTTTTTAAACTTATTTGAACTCCGGACTTCTTTTGTGTTCAGTATGCAGCATTCAAAGCAACGTCATTAATTTCCAACATGTTCTGACATCATTTGTTGTTTTTCAGTCATTTACCTAATTGTTTAGAGAGCTAAATGACCGTGAAATTGAAAATCCTACAAAATAAACTCTAAAAATGTTGAAACTTGCAATGGTATCATCATTTCACCCGTATAGCACGTGCGAAAGAGTAGAGAGGGTCACGGCAAAAACTGGACGCACTTCGTGTACAAACTGGACAATCTCTTTCGGAGTATCAGGGTTTCGGACGAGAACTCATCTGTTACACGGGCACTTCAATGTTTTTTAAACTTATTTGAACTCCGGACTTCTTTTGTGTTCAGTATGCAGCATTCAAAGCGACGTCATCAATTTCCAACATGTTCTGACATCATTTGTTGTTTTTCAGTCATTTACCTAATTGTTTAGAGAGCTAAATGACCGTGAAATTGAAAATCACTACAAAATAAACTCTAAAAATGCTGAAACTTGGCATGGTATCATCATTTCACCCGCATAGCATGTGCGAAAGAGTAGAGAGGGTCACAAAGAAACTAAATACAGAAAAAATACTCAGAAATAAATAGAAGAAAATAAATAAAGCAGAAAAGAAAAAAACTATATAAAAATTACTCAAAAATAAATAGAAGAAAATAAATAATGCAGAAAAGAAAAAACTATATAAAAAATTACCCAAAAATAAATAGAAGAAAATAAATAATGCAGACAAGAAAAAACTATATAAAAAATTTGTTGGGGCGCTGCCCAGTGAGCCTGCCAGACCTAGGGTGTGCAAATGCAGGCCCAGAAGGGCCAGCAGGCTCACAGGGCAGCACGCCATAGTTAGGCCCAGAAGCCTGCTATATAGAGAAGTTCGAAGGAGCAGCCACGACTGGGTCTATAAACCAGTGCGGCTGCCCTTCGCTCGGCGAGATGGGACTAAACATTGTGCACCGCCGGTGGCAGCGTACAACCATTAGTACCGGTTGGTGGCTCCAACCGGTACTAATGATTGGGCCTTTAGTACCGGTTCGTGGCACAAACCGGTATTAAAGAGGACGTTTCTCGCCCCTTGGCCTGGCGAAAATTGGCCTTTAGTACCGGTTGGTGGCTTCAACCGGTACTAAAGGCCCCTCCTATATATATGACACTTATGAAAAATGCAGTTTCATCGACCACCACTTCTTCTCCAACTTCTTCGCGTGACATTGCCGTCGTCGTCGCGCCGTCGCCCATCGCGTGCCGCCCTCACAGGCCCCGCCGCCATCGCCCCCGCCGCCCGTCGTTGCCGTCACCGCCGCCACTCGTCGTCGCCGTCACCGCCGTCACCCCCGCCGCCCGCCGCCGCCGCCTCGTACTACGTCGTCGTCTCGTTCGCACCGTCGCCCCCGGCCCGCCGCTC
>NW_025227733.1:17336-22901 GCF_018294505.1 Triticum aestivum | reverse complement strand
GGAAGATTATATTGAAGGTAATAGAGACATTTGGTTCGATGTGCAGACGCCTCCAATTTTAACATTATGTGAGTTTCTCAACCATATTTATGTCTTCGATATTGTTTATTCAAAAAGAGTTGACAAGTAATTTATATTGACAGCTTATTTCCAATCAAGCAAACATGTCCGGCGCTTGATAGACAGGACCGTCCACTGTCCCGAGGCTGAACTAAACTGCGAGGAGACAAGTCATTATGTTTCATGGCTTGAGGATCTTGATGCTGTCAAGACAAATTTTTTTCCTGCACTTAGAAATGTTAGTACTCAAAACGTGCGACCAATAGTGTTCGTACTGAACTACAGTCACATATATTTAGGAAAGATGGTAATATTTCTACTATTTTCCTCAGTGCATCTTTTGCATACATTATTTTTTTAAGCTAAACTTCATTGCTAAGTATGTTACTATACGATGTTCTTCAACAGGGACTCCCGATGAATGTTGTGCTTGATTGGATGGAGACTAAAGGTACCATGAATATTGTTAGCTTACGGCAAAGATATCCTAAAATGCACTTTAGTGCATTCAGGATTTCTAATAGCGAGGAATGCTTAATAGTAAAAGACTGGAACAAAATTGTGAACGATCGCAGAGAAGTACTAGGGGGCAGCAATCAGAAGCGCAACCCATGATTAGGAGACAGGTTCATCTGCATGCTCCAATATGATGAATCAGGAAATATATACATGTTCTATGCTATTTTACCTGAGAGAGAGCAGCAGGAGTGATTAGCTAGTTCATGCTCTTAGTACTTGCCCTCTCATGTCCTTGTTCTTCGTCCTGAACTTAATCTCAAAGAGTGATTTGCTTTTGTGGTGTTATGAATGCTTATAATATCATTACCATGTTGAACTCAATGATATCTTGGCTTCTGGTACAAGTGAAAGTTTCTTCTTTAAGCTAGTGTTGGTGGTGATTAGATAGCGGTAATGACTATATGATGATTAAGTAGTGGTAATGAGACGACTATTATATGATGATTTTTAGCTAGCTATGAAAACTGTTATTGGTGATGATATATATGATGCAAGAGTTTTTATATTAATATGATGATGATGATGATGATGATGATGATGATGATGAGTTATTATATCATTTATGAAAGAAACCGCAGATTAGTTTCAACTGGATGGATTCTAGCTAAGTGATAAAGTATATGCCATATCCATATTACCTCGACCAATTAATTAGGTGATCAAGTATATATAATATGGATATGGCATATACTTGATGACTTTGCTAGGATCACATGCATCCTAGTCAAACTAATCTGCGGTACTTTCACCTAATGATTTGACAACTCATTATAATGTAAAACAATCACTAAATTAAATTGAAAACACAAAATTAAAGTAAAATAAAAAATAAAACCAAAACACACCCAAACATTTAGTACCGGTTGGTGTTACCAACCGGTACTAATGTCCTACGCGCCCCCCGGAGCTGGCTCATGCCACGTGGTTACCCTTTAGCACCGGTTCGTGCTGAACCGGTACTAAGGGGGGGGGGCTTTAGTGGCCACACTTTAGTGATGGTTACCGAACCGGCACTAAAGGGCCTGATGAACCGGTGCTATTGCCCGGTTCTGCACTAGTGTATCCTTTCACCCAGGATCAATGGGTGCCGCACCGGCGACCAACAGAGTGGCTACCACAGAGCCCAGCACAAGGTGCCCGAGCTGCCATAGGAGAAGGAGACGATGCTGACCCACGAACAACGGAAGACCAACCAGACGATAGCCAAAGCCAGCAATGGCAAAACAGAGCACATGACGCGTGTTGTCGACCGAAGGCACGAATCCATGAAGGAGGCCGAAGAGGCATCACCATGCATCGGGCGAGTCCGAGCAAGATGTATCACGAAGACCAGGTGAGGGAGTCCTGGATTAGGGGGTGTTCGGATAGCCGAATTATACCTTCAGCCGGACTCCTGGACTATGAAGATACAAGATTGAAGACTCCGTCCTGTGTCCGGAAGGGATTTTCCTTGGCGTGGAAGGCAAGCTTGGCGATACGGATGTTCAGATCTCCTACCATTGTAACCGACTCTATGTAACCCTAACCCTATCCGGTGTCTATATAAACCAGAGGGTTTTAGTCCGTAGGACAACATACACATCAACAATCATACCATAGGCTAGCTTCTAGGGTTTAGCCTCTCTGATCTCGTGGTAGATCAACTCTTGTAATACCCATATCATCAATATTAATCAAGCAGGACGTAGGGTTTTACCTCCATCGAGAGGGCCCGAACCTGGGTAAAACTTCGTGTCCCCTGCCTCCTGTTACCATCCGGCCTAGACGTACAGTTTGGGACCCCCTACCCGAGATCCACCGGTTTTGACACCGACATTGGTGCTTTCATTGAGAGTTCCTCTGTGCCGTCGCCGTCGGGCCCGATGGCTCCTACGATCATCAATTGCGATGCAGTCCAGGGTGAGACCTTCCTACCCGGACAGATCTTCGTCTTTGGCGGCTTTGCACTGCGGGCCGATTCACTTGGCCATCTAGAGCACATCGAAAGCTACACCCCTGGCTGTCAGGTCAGATTCAAAAGTTTAAACTACACGGCCGACATCCGCAGGGACTTGATCTTCGATGGATTCGAACCACTGCCGAGCGCGCCGCACTGTCACGACGAGCATGATCTAGCTCTGCCGCCGAACAGAGCCCTGGAGGCCGCACCCGCATCGGCTCCGACCCCTAGTTCGGAGCCGACCGTGCCGATCGAGGATGGGCGGTTGGACGCCACCTCGGGGGCTGCGATCCCAACGGCGGTTGAGCCGAACACCAGCCCCGCACTACTAGGGAAAAGGCTAGCAGCAGCGCGGGTTTTAGACCTATCAGTAGCGCGGGGTGGTGCGCTACTGATAAGGCGCTACAGCTAACGAATAGCAGTAGCGTGCCTCCACCCACGCTACGGCTAAATCGACTTAGTAGCAGCGAGTTCCAGGAGGAGCGCTGCTGGTAATTAGTAGTAGCGCTTCTCTTTGCCCGTGCTGCTACTATTATTTCGTATTTTATTTCTTTTTTATTTCATGTTGTATTCGTACACCTTTACACAAATTTTCATACAATAGGAATTTACAAATTGTTTTTACATCATCATGAGTTATTACATCACGGGGTGAAAGAACCGTGTGGACTAGTTTCAAGTGGACGGACATCCACTTGAAACTAATCCGCGGTTCTTTCACCCAATGATATAATAAATATCATCATCATCATCATATCATTAACAACTTATCATCATCATCATCATCATATCATTGGTCACTAGTCGTAATCACAAGTACTCCTGACATCTTCAACTCTAACACATTGTATCACATAATAAACATATTGTACCTCATAGAACCTACTACATTATCTTAGGACCTAATATATTCTCTAAGGTAAAATAGCAAAAAACAAGATAGCCCCTCGCTCTCCATTATGGAGAATGCAGATTATCCTGTCTCCAATTCTTGCCTTTCGCTTAATGTTGCTTCCAAGAACCTCCTTACAAATGTCCAAACATTTTTTCCACTCTTTGATTAGCATGTGTTCACCGGTTTCGGAAATTCGATATGCACAGGTGAGATCCGTAGGATGACCTGGCTATAGGTTCAGAACTTCAAGGCGACCATTGTAATACATCAGATGAGGCACACAATCCATCGGGATTTTCTGTTGAAAAACATAGTAATAACTTCGTAGTTAGCAATGATGTACTAGTTTTAGAAGTATGCAAAAGATGCACGGATGTCGTAATAGTAAAATATCTTACCAGGGTATCTCCATAGAAGTTATCGTGGTTCAACACGTGCACTAGTGGCACGTATTCACCATAATTTAGAGGAGTTCGATAATAGGTATTGTAATTCTCAAAAAAAGTACAATAAGCAATCAGATGATTTTTCTCCTTATAAGTTAATTCGGAGCCATCAGTGTAGTGGGTTTTGTCTACCATCTTTTGCACATTCTTTGAAGATTCAAAATAAGCTGTCAAAGGAAATAAGCTGTCAACTATTTTGAAATAAACAATATAAATTAGTTAATAACTATGTTTGAGAAACTCACATTGCGGTAGAATCGGAAGCGTATCAACAAGGACCCAAATGTCCATATTGTCTTGCTCGATGTCAGGATGACCAAGATCCATGGTGACAATCATACCCTCATAAAAACCATACATTTTGCAAAGTGCTTCCCGATTTTGACAACCAGAATGGGTTACGCTCTGAGAATTATACAGATTTACTTCAAAATCGATATCATGATGGGTCCTTAGGTGTATTTTCTTTGTTTGAAAATTTTCATGGTCTTCAAAACCCATCCTCTCCAAGACATAGCGTCTTGCATGGCATGGGATAAGCTAGTCGAATTGTAAAAGATGAAAATTAGACGTTGAAATAGTTGAAGTCATGCTTAATTACGAAAATAACACTTGTCGTTGTTGCGTACCGTTTCAACATCGAAGGTCTCCTCGAGCTTAATGCTGAAGCGCCGATCTTCGTCCAGCTCAACGAACCTGTCGCACATACCTCGATCGTCGTGGCACCAGCTGCACTCCCCGGGAGACTGTCGTCGTCCGAGTACGACATTTCCTACGTTCATAATTCAAAGATTAAACTTGTACAATTAAATATATGTACTAAAAAACCTAAATTAGATCATTATTTTTCAAAGAAAATCCAGGCCACTCGATATTTTCCACATATTCTAGCACAAGTCATGCCAGAATTCATGGAAAAATCCGGCATGACCTTTGCTAAAAAAAGGACATATCGAGCGCCTGAAATTTTCCGAAACGGAAATTAATCAACACTCCGGCAAAACATAGGCCACTCGGAGGTGTAACCAAAACATGAAATAATTGCTTGAACTAAAAAATAACACCAAATATGGCATGTTCAACTAGTTCTATTAATTCAACTAGTTCTATTAATTCAACTAGTTCTTACTAAATATAAACTTAGTATAAAAAGAAAAAAACTAGTTCTTTCTAAAAATGAAGTAGTTCAACTAGTTATTAATTTACTTACTATACTAGTTCAACTAAAACTTAACTAGTTCAACTAAAACTAAACTAGTTCTATTAATTCAACTAGTTTTTACTAAATATAAACTTACTATAAATAGAAAGAAACTACTACATCTACTACTACTTAACATGTACTACTGCTAATTATACAACAAGTTTACCATCACTACTAGTAATTAATATCCACTACTTCTAAAAATCATTATTTATGAACCCTAAATTAACATCTATTACTACTAAAATCATCTACTAACTAAGCAAAGAGAGAGGGGGTTGGGGAGGGGTGGGGGGCTTACAGAGGGAGAGACGGTGGCGGGGAGGTGCTCGGCGACGGAGGGGCGGCGAGGGCGGGCTCGGGATCGGGAGGGCGACGGTCCTGGGCGGCGGGCTCGGCGGGCTCGTTCGAGGACGGCGGCGGTGAGGTCGAGGGCGGTGACAGTGTGGTCGAGAGCGGCGGCGGTGAGGTTGAGGGCGGGCAGCGGCGGCGGCGGTGAGGG
>NW_025227733.1:16443-17270 GCF_018294505.1 Triticum aestivum | reverse complement strand
CGGCGGGCTCGTTCGAGGACGGCGGCGGTGAGGTCGAGGGCGGTGACAGTGTGGTCGAGAGCGGCGGCGGTGAGGTTGAGGGCGGGCAGCGGCGGCGGTGAGGGCGCAGGCGCGCTCGGGCTCGGGCGGCGGCGACATGGAGTAGGGGAACAGGCCGGTGGGGGGGAGGAGGACTTAGCGAAATTTTGATGCGGGGGGTGGTTAACTCGAACTAGCAGTAGCGCATGTACAGAAAATGCGCTATAGCTAACTTATCTACAGCGCGTTTTGGGAAAAACCGCTACTGCTAATGAAAGCAGTTATTTCTTTTGTTTAGTTAAAACATCAAAAATATACATTGGTCATCATTGATCTTTTTGTGTATAATCTAAATAGTCAACATGAATCCTCATTGTACCTGTATAGGTACAGGCGAGGATTCATATTGCAACCACAAATCATACACATATAGTTCAATGAAGACCAAGTGCTCGAGATAGGTTGAGAAGCAACATATTTAAGGTGGTAAACACCTTGTTCGCTTAGCAGTATGGGACTAAACTTAATTAGTTGCGTTCATACTTACCAGCAGCGAGTTTTGAGCAAAACCGCTACTACTAAGTTCTTTAGCAGTAGCGTGTCCACGGGAAGGGCGCTACTACTATATCTAGCCTGGAGGCAACACCGTGGCAATTATAGTAGTAGCGCTCTTTTCACCTAGAGCGCTACTGCTACTCAGTCATTAGCAGTGCTCTTTTCTAAAGCTCGTTGCTGCTAATTAGCAGTAGTGTCTGTTTTTAGACCGCACTGCTGCTAAGATTCTATGTATAAGGTTTTCCCTAGTAGTG
>NW_025227733.1:8415-13333 GCF_018294505.1 Triticum aestivum | reverse complement strand
GCTCAGTCACACTTGAAGTGGTCTTCGGATCTCCGGATAATTTCTGAAGTGAGGAGTTAATCTTCGACATAGTCCCGTTCCGCAGTGGTTATCATGCACTGCTCGGGCAAACCGCATTCGCCAAGTTCAATGCGGTCCCGCACTATGCATACCTTAAGCTCAAGATGCCAGGCCCTCGAGGAGTAATTACGGTCAATGGAAACACCGAACGCTCCCTCCGAACGGAGGATCACACGGCGGCCCTTGCAGCAGAAGTACAAAGCAGCCTCTGCAGGCAGTTCTCCAGTCCGGCCATTTACCGTCCGGACACCGTCAAGCGCGCCCGGAGTAACCTACAACAAGACCGCCTGGCACGTTCCGAGCAGGCGTAGCAATGCGGCCCCAACCCCAACCCTCGCAAACAGGTGACGCCAGTACTTCGCATCCATAACTACGCTCTGGAAATACCATGGACACAGGGGGAGGGGCACCATCACGACACGCCCAAAACACGGCTTAAACCGCACCAGGGGCTGCCGATTTTTCACTTTTCTCTTACTTTCAAGACTCTACTCTTCGGAAGGCCTGTTCGGCAGTTCAACTACCGCACAAAACGATGCAAGAACCAGAGAAGCAGACAAGCCATGCTGCATTACGGAAATCCCAGGTGGTCTCTGTCACGAGCAGTATACCTGTTTCGCATACTATTCCGCAGCTTGCCCCTGGAGCAGACATGTTAAATAGTCCAACTTTTCATTTATCGCATTAATTGTATCGTTCTGCTTTGATCGCAACTATTTTAATGAACAATGCATAGCTTTTGTCCATTTTTTGCATTACCTTTTTTATATATATGTTCCTTAATGACATGTTGCACCTGTACACTTTGGTACGGCCAAAATACGCCAGGGGCTTCAGTACCCCTCAACATGGTGTAAGAAGTTCGAACACTTTAACAAGTGCGGCACCCCGAACTTATAGCATTATATGCATCGGCTCCAAATCATGTCGTGGGTCAATAGTTGGGTTTGCCCGGCTCCTATGTTTTGGTGCCTTACGTTCCGCTATATCGGCTAAGGTAGCACTAGGAGAACCACCGCGATTGTGCCCCGGTTGAGCTGGGTCGGGCACCTCAGTGGAGAAAGCTAAAACTGACCGTCATGATGAGGCGAGAGCTGGTCGCTATTCGAGATGTCTTTTCGAGTCCTTAAAGACTTATGCCGCTTAGGGCGAGGAGTCGGCTCTGTCCGGCCAAGGCGTGGATAGCGCCTCGAACTCGGTCTTCCGAATACTAGGAGCTTCACCGAAATTTAAAATTATAGAATTCTATGGCTAAGTGAGAGTGTTCACGCATTATAGTCCAATTGCCTCGTTCGTTGGGCTGAGCGCCTCCCTCGAAGGACCCAAATATGGGAAAAAGAGCGCCCAGGTTTATCCCCGAACACCCCATCACTAGCGGCAAGGGGGCAGAAGCCGACGACTCACCATCTCTCAGTATTGATAAATAGCTGCACAGAAGGTAATATTTTAAATTCAAGCAGCATTGCTTAGCGCATATGAACAAGTTTTCAGTGCACAGGATAACACGAGCGGGTTTTACTGAAAAAATACATCCTTGGTACATTCATCCGCAACAAGGCGGGCACCCTTCAGAAGATCCTTATAATAATTCTCGGGCTTGCGATGCTCTTTCCCCGGCGGTGGCCCGTCCTTCACAAGCTTCGCCGCATCCAGCTTGCCCCAGTGCACCTTAGCACGGGCAAGGGCCCTATGGGCACCTTCAATGCAGACGGAGCGCTTGATGTCTTCAAGCCTCGGACAGGCCTCCACCAGCCGCCACACCAGCCCAAAGTAGCTCCCAGGCAGAGCCTCTCCAGGACACAACCGAACTAGGAGGCCCTTCATGGCCTGTTCGGCCACCTTGTGGAGCTCGACCAGTTGCTTCAGCTGGTCGCTCAGGGGCACGGGGTGTCCGGCCCCAGCGTACTGAGACCAGAACACCTTCTCCGTTGAGCTGCCCTCCTCGGCTCGATAGAATGCGGCGACATCGGATACACTCCGGGGAAGATCTGCGAACGCTCCTGGAGAGCTCCGGGTTCGGGTAAGTAACAGGTAACTCACGTTTATGTGTTTGCTTTGCATAAAAAATGCCTTACCCGCCGCTATTCTCTTCACCTCATCCAACTCCTGGAGGGTCTTCTGGGATTCGGCCTTGGCATTTTCAATAGCCGCCGCGAGCTCGGACGCTCGCGTCCTCGAGTCAAGCTCCAAACTCTCATGTTTCTTCATGAGAACCTGGAGCTCTTGCCGCACCTTGCCAACCTCGGCCTCATACCTCTCCCGCTCGGTGCGCTCTGTGGCCGCACTCTTCTCGGCCTCGAGCAACGCCTGCTTAAGGGTCGCCACCTCAGATGTGGCCCCTACAAAATAGCCATGTTAATCATGTCATCTCTTGCAATTGCACCTTTTTATATACACATTCAACCAGGGTATTTCTTACCTTCCTTCTCCTCGAGCTGCTTCTTGGCACGCCCGAGCTCTTGCTCGGACTTCTCGAGGCTCTGCTTCAGCACGTCCACTTCCGCAGTCAGTGCGGCGGGACGCTAGCAGAGAAGCCTGCATACGCATATTGACTCCTTTTGTTAGACTCCTGCGAATTCTTTGATCCTCTATTCGGCTTTTCTTCCTGAATGCCCAACAGAGCATCAGGGGCTACTGTCTATGCGGTAATATTATTTGAACATTCTTTACTTACCTCAAAGCCTGTTAAAAGGCTTCTACAAGCTTCAGTCAGTACGCTTTTGGCGGACTGAACCTTCTGGATCACCGCACTCATAATAGTGCGGTGCCCCTCATCGATGGAGGCACCTTGGAGCGCCTCCAACATATTGTCCGGCGCCTCCGGTTGGACGGAGGTCACCGGCACGGTAGGCTTGCTCCTCTTGGAAGGAGGTCGCCCGCCGGACTCTGGAACCTTTGAAGATTCCGGAGCTGTGTCCGGCCTTAAGCCGGACTTGGAGCCCTGGGGGGTTTCCTCCCCTTTACTCCTGGAGTCCGCGAGGTCGCCTTGCAGCGCCTCCAGGACCACCTCCTCCCTGCTTGGAACCTGTTGGGACAACACTTCGGTGTCGCCCGTAGGGCAGGGGAGGAAGCCATCGGAAGCGAGTTCACCTCCGACGAGTCTAGTGAGCCGCTTGACGATGCGTCGAGCCGGTCTTTGGGTGGGCTGCATAAACACATTCGACATAAGGGAAAGCTGTGCAATAAACAAATACTATGAGTCACTCCGGTATCCGGATACTTACGATTTCGCCAGGGGCTTGGCCCTGGGCTGCCACTCCTCTTCGTCGTTGTCGGCGTCGGTGGAGCAGTCCGGAGGAAGGGTTTCCCCTTCTTGGACCCTCCGGCCTCCTCAGAGAGGGCGGCCTTCCTTTTCTTCTCTCCTCCTGCTGGAGGGGGAGAGGTCTCTTCTTCTTCCTCCTCGTCTTCACGAGAGGAAGGCGCTTCGGGACCGTCGAATGAGGAATCCGATACCTCCTAGCGCCGGGCACTCTTTCGAGTCCCCATGGCCCTTTTTGTGGCCTTCTTCTCCGGCACCACATAGGGCGCCGGAACCAGCAGCTTCGCCAAGCAAGCGTCCGCTGGGCCTTCGGGCAGAGGAGCCGGACAGTTGATCTGTCCGGACGTCACCACCCAATCCTATCAAAGATAAGGGAACTCAGATCCCGCATAGAGTCAAACTATGAAAAACTGATACCCTGCAAAGGGACAAAAGGAGCTTATCGCATGAGCGTGATGTTGAGTACTGAATCCGCGATCCTCGGCAGCGGATGCGGGAGCCTCAGCGCCCTTGAAAAGCATCCTCCAGGCATCTTCGTATGTCGTGTCGAAGAGCCTGTTTAGAGTTTGATGTTGCGCCGGGTCGAACTCCCACAGATTGAAGGCCCATTGTTGACACAGGAGGATCAGGCGGATGAGCATAACCTGGACTACGTTGACAAGTTTGAGCTTCTTGTTCACTAGGGTTTGGATGCATGTTTGGAGTCTGGTCAGCTCTCCTTTTTTACCCCATGACAGGCCGGTCTCCTTCCAGGAGGTGAGCCGCGTAGGGGGTCCGGACCGAAACTCGGGGGCTGCGACCCATTTAGGGTCGCACGGCTCAGTGATGTAAAACCACCCCGATTGCCACCCCTTCAGGGTCTCCACAAAGGAGCCCTCGAGCCACAGGACGTTGGCCATCTTGCCAACCATGGCACCGCCGCACTCCGCCTAGCTGCCGTGCACCACCTTCGGCTTGACATTGAAAGTCCTAAGCCATAGGCCGAAATGGGGGCGGATGCGGAGGAACGCCTCGCACACGACGATGAACGCCGAGATGTTGAGGACGAAGTTCAGGGCCAGATCATGGAAATCCAGGCCGTAGTAGAACATGAGCCCCCGGACAAATGGATGCAGAGGGAAGCCTAGTCCGCGGAGGAAATGGGGGAGGAATACCACCCTCTCATGGGGCCTAGGAGTGGGGATGAGCTGCCCCTTTTCGGGAAGCCGGTGCGCGATGTCGCTGGCCAGATGTCCGGCCTTCCTCAGCTTTTTGATGTGTCCCTTCGTGACGGAGGAGACCATCCACTTGCCTCCCGCTCCGGACATGACTGGAGAAGGTTGAGGTGGTAGTGCGGACTTGGGCGCTGGAGCTCGAGTGCGCAAGAATGGATAGGCAAAGGAAGAAGAAGGCGTGGGTGAAAAGGTGGATCCTTATCCCCTTATATGGGTGGGCACGACTACATGTCCCCACCAGCCTGGTAAAACTTGCTTATCTCCAAGCGCCGTAATCAAAGGCGCGGTTGGGTTACCCACGCCCGTATTGATGAGAATCCCGGAATAAAGGGACACGATCTCTGCTTTGACAAGATGTGCCAAGGAAACCGCCTTGCATAACGCG
>NW_025227733.1:2891-3657 GCF_018294505.1 Triticum aestivum | reverse complement strand
ATATCCTTCATAGGAAATATGTCCTCAAAGAAAGTTGCATCATTTGATTCCATAATCGTACCAACATGCATGTCGGATACCTCAGATTTTATTATCAAAAATCTATAGCCGATGCTATGAAAAGCATAGCCCAGAAGAACACAATCCACGGTTTTTGGTCCAAGCTTGCGCTTCTTGGGAATTGGTATATTGACTTTCGCCAAACAACCCCAAGTACGTAGGTAAGAGAGTTTCAACCTTTTCCTTTCCCATTCCTCAAATGGAGTCATGGTATTATGCTTTGTGAGAACTCGGTTGAGGACATGACACGCAGTCATTAGCGCCTCCCCCCACCATTCCTTGGATAGACCCGAAGTGTCTAACATGGTGTTAACCATATCAGTTAGAGTTCGGTTCTTTCTTTCGGCTACCCCATTTGACTGGGGTGAGTAGGGAGGCGTCCTCTCATGGATTATGCCATGTTCCTCACAAAACAGATCAAATTCATTGGAAAAATACTCTCCACCACGATCGTACCTAAGCCGTTTAATTTGTCGATCAAGTTGGTTCTCTGCCTCAGCTTTATAGCTTTTAAAGAAAGTCAAAGCCTCATCTTTTGATTTCAGAAGATACACATAACAATATCTAGTGGAGTCATCAATCAACGTCATGAAGTATCTCTTTCCACCTTTTGTCAACACGCCATTCATCTCACAAAGATCAGAATGTATAAGCTCAAGTGGCGCCAAGTCTCTTGCCTCTGCAGTCTTATGGGACTTGCGAGGTT
>NW_025227733.1:0-1375 GCF_018294505.1 Triticum aestivum | reverse complement strand
AGGTTTTTGGATTGTTGAAAATATGAGCAAATTACTACGAGATTTAATCTGAATAAACAGAAGATAAATCATGACCACAACAGCAGAGATTAAACTAATCATGCGAACTAGCATAGCAGATGAACATATCACATCTAGGGCACATACTAGAAGCATGAATTCTACCACGATCTCGAACAGGAAGGATAGAATCACATACGGTGCAGCGGGTGCAGCACCGCCGGCGTTGACGTTGTCGCCCATGTCGTCGAGGACGAGGTTGCCGAGGTCGGGGAAGAAGTCGTCGTTCGCGAAGTCATCGCTGCCAGCAGTCGCGCGAGTGCGCTCCCCAAAAACCTGATCGCCCCTCTCCCGTACAGGATCACGAGAGGCGGGGTTCCGGAGGCATGCTGTCCCTTCTCGCGGTGCACGCCGGAAGGAGGGATGGAGAAGACTTGCTTGGCGGCGCAATGATCTGGAACGGTGGTGAGAAACCATATGAAGAGGCGGCGGCTAGGGTAGACGTCTGCCTGACTATATAGTGCGGGCCGGGTAGGTCGTGTGAGTAAACCCCACGTCCGAGTCGTCACGATCCAAAAGAATCGGAAATGGTTCAGTAATTAACGCATCCGTTAATTAATTAATGACAACGTGCATAGCTCTGTCCTCGGCTCGGCTCAATCCCGCAACCCGCGCCGCGCCGCGTCGCGTCGCGTCGCGTCGCGTCGCGTGGCGTGGCGAGCGAGGAGGAGTAGCGCGCGTGTAGGTCTCCTCTTCTCATGCTCATACAAGTGGTAGAAGAGCTCACCTTATAAAGAGGTGCAATTCTCTCTCAACTTTCAGGGTGGGACTAAACTTTAGCCCCACTCACTCCACTCACATGTGTGCATGAATGGGCCAAGAGAATTTCAGAATTTTAGTTGGGCTTTGGGCCAAAGGCCTACTAGCAAAATTCCAACAGGATGTCCGTCAAAGGCAACGCCAATTCCTTGCTGGCCTCCATGGGCGTGGTGTGGGGCAAGTCGCTGGGTGGAGCGTGGGTTGAACTCCAACCGGCCGGCAAGGGAGGGCGAAGGATCTCGGACGCTGGGAGGAGCGTGAGTCTGCTGGGCTGGTGGCTACCGAGATGGCTAATAAGAGAAACAAAAACTCTTTCTCAACATATCATTTGCGTGTACTCTTCGACGGCTTCACATGTCTGATGGATTTCTCTTTTCATACAAAAATGTACATATGCAAAAGAATAGTCAGGACCTTCTTAGCTGGCGAACGTAAGCCAGGATATTTCGTACAATTTTGCTGACAGATTTATTTTTGACAACTAAGTAATTGCCGTGCGTTGCTACGGGAGCCGAACAATTTTCAACACAACAAGAGTATCATGAAAAAACATGGT
>NW_025227732.1:0-4999 GCF_018294505.1 Triticum aestivum | reverse complement strand
TGGTCAGCCTGAGGCTGGGTGGTCGGATCTCCAGATCCGTCATCTAGTCCTGTCTGCGAGTTGGGGAGACAGAGCTGCTTGTGAAATCTGAGCCGATGGCGAGCAATGGTGGCTTGATGTATTTTCTTGTCAGACCTTTGTGGAATAATTAATTAAAAATGGTTGTATGCATCAATTGATGCAGAGGCCGGGGATAACCTCCTTTTTCGAAAAAAATAGCGAATTCATATAAGACAGAAGCGTGTTCGCCAGGAGAATAAAAAAACAATGCAATCGGATTTGCGAACGACAAACATCAACGATGACCATATCCTCACCAACTACTTCATGATACCACATGGACGAAGGTTCTCCAACAACAACGCTTCAAGAAGGGAACGACACGCAAGTGCCGTCATCACCAAATCCAGCAACTCAAGGTCAGAATCTAGGTTTCACCCTGAAGGACCCGTCCGAGTATATGTGAGCAATGCCTTCAAAAAGGTAACGACGTAAAACCATCGCCATGCCAGGTATAACCAACTCGGGTCAGACCTAGGCTTTCAACCCGGTGCTCGAGACCGGGTGCTCGAGTAGCATCACCATCGACTTCACTTATGTGTTGTCGCCATCACTTTTTCGCCATTCCAGTAACTACATGCGAGGTGCAACCGCCGCTCCTACACAACTATCCCTTTGCGTCAAGATGTCATCCATAGTTTTCATCTCCTCGTTGAAATCAACCGTCAGATCTGAAGAGAGGTACCCCTACGAAGACCTTTCGGTGGCCACCGCAACCCAAAGCAAGTCTGTCATGGCAGGTTGAAGTGGTCACCACGAAGACGAACACCGATGGCAGAGCACACCACCACGCACAACCGCTAGATCAGCACGGCGCCTCTAGGTTGGACCACTGCGCCCGTCCCCAAGATTGCCCGCCGTTGTGCTGCCGCCTCACATATGTGGCATCGCCGAAAGCCCACAGTCGGTGAATGACTGCCGCAGCCCATCAGGAGAATGATCAGTAGCCGGGGGAGAGCGGGGTTTGACGGGACCAAGAGGTGCATGAGTGCCGCCGGGAGCGAGATCCGCATGTGAGAGCTGACTGCGGGACGAAGTGGCCTGCCGCCACGGTCCACCGTACAGGGCTTCGCCCTGGCAACGCCGACCGGCGGTGACATGAGGAGAAGGAGCAGGGAGAAGACCTTGGCGCTGGTGCATCTGGAGCTTTAGAATTTATCATGCCCTTGTGCATCTCGAGTTTTCTATTTTTCGAAAAGAAGGATTACCCTTGGCCTCCGCATCTTTTCTATTTACTAATGCTTATATGCGTGTACCATCCACTGTCACAGGGATGGAAGCTTCTATATATATCCTCTCATGCATGCCTTTGTGGGGAACAGTCATGCGATATGTTCACGTACTTAAGACTTTAACATGCCAATGTGTGTCTCGACTTCTCTAGGGACTCGTCACGCTTATATGCGTGTATCATTCATTGTTTGAGGGACCGAAGCTTCTATATATATCCTCCATTGATTTCATCTCCCTGATTGCATACGAACAAATGTATCCAGCTAGCAGTCAATCATCTTGCTACAAAAGCATATTTGCAAGCGTCGGCGAGAGATTGGAGGATACCAATATGCATGCTAGAGATTCACGCTACTTAGGCCAATCCCGTTTGTGCTTGCATAGTCGTTACCATAGACGGCCTCAAGCTCTACTGAGCGAGTCAATTGCTTTTCTAAGATGGTCCCGTCATTCAAATAAATCATTCTAAAAGTGTTGACTTTCTTGGTGAGGGTGTGACCCTCTTGTGATGTGCTATCCAGCACGCCTGCACCACCATAAGCAAAGGTCATGCCAGACGTGTCGTAGGTTTTATCTGCCATGAGGGCATTGCACTGGAGGGGCTTCCTGAAATACCAACATTGTTGCTGCAATTTATTTTCTGTTATTATGTTATTAAAACAAAAGGCAAAGTAGCCTCCACATTCTTCCACATATACTAAAATTACTAGATGTGTTGTGCGCGCTTTGCTGCACCGTTCGTGTTGTTGGGTTTCTTAAAAGAATAACCACTCCGCTTTAAAATATAAGGTGTATTACTTTTTTGGAAAAGTCAAACCTTTTAAGTTTGGTCAACTTTGTAAAGAAATATATGAAAATCAATGTTATCAAATCGGTATTTTTAGATTGATCACCAAATGAATTTTCATACTTTTTTGTTTAATATGGTGGATGTCGATATTTTCTCTCTAAACATGGTCAAAGTTAAAGAAATTTGACTTTCTAAAAAATTAATACCACTTATATTTTATAACTGATGAAATATTTAGTTTGGCGGGTGAGGGAGATGATAGAGTGTGTTTTATTTTTATTTATAATGCGGTGATTTGGTGGGTCTTTCGTGGTGTGATTTTGTGTTATCTGCTAATCAACCTATATCTATATGGGGAAATTGTTGTGTTCGTGGTTGCATGAACTGTATTGATGCTACAATATCACATGGTGGCACTTTTTTTCTATGTTGTGGGAGCGTGCGCGGGATTGATATGTGCTAAATTATGATCCAAATTCTAGTATCGTATTGGACTAGACGTAGTACATACGGTGTGGGCCTTTTGCGTTGGTACCGACGCGTATGAGTACAACTCGTTTACTTGTCCTACAAAGACTCCTATGTGTTGCCCCTCATATATACCCCATGTAGTCGCACCTCAGACGGCCTGCCGTCTCGTGCTTGTAATACTCCTCCTCATAGTGATTGCGCCTTCGTGCGTCCGTGGTTTTCTTCCGCAAGGGTTTCCATGTAAAAATCCGTGTCTCTTTGTCTCGTTTATTTCTCGTTATTATCTAACAAGTGGGATACAGAGCTGAGGTTTCAGATACGAGATTTGAGATCCCAAGATTAGGGTTGCGGCGTCCTTTATGCCCCCGCACTTGCGTAACCAGGCGATCCGAAGCCGGATCGATTTCCGCTGCTGCACCGCCGCACGTCGCCGAGACCGACTCGATTTCCAACCCGCGGAAATCCCTCAAAGCTGCCGCTGTTGCTGTTCCGCGCGTTGCCGCTGCTGCTCCGTACACAGCGTTTACATCTGCTGCCGCTTAACGCCTCCACTACAGGCTCCAAGTCCCTAGGGTGGGGCAAGCAGCCTGAGTACCTGACCAGCCGTTGCTTTCTCATGCGGAGACCGAAGGAAAGTTCGTATACGAGTACTAGTTCCATCGAGTACTGCTCACGTGGAAGCTAGTTGCCTGATCTAGTACTATTGTCGTCAATTTGCTACGGCCACCAGCGAACTACCAGGTGCTATTTCTTCTGATTCTTGGTCTACATATTAATTCTATTAAGGATTTTTCTATCGGCTTGTACTACTTTGTGTACATAGATTTATCTACTCATGGCATCTATGAAGTACGATTTTCCGCTACTGGATCGTGACACAAGGTTTACCCTATGGCAAGTCAAGATGCGGGCGTTGTTGGCACAGACCGACTATGATGAAGCACTGGATAGTTTTGGGAAGAACCGAATTGAGGACTGGACTGACGAGGAGAAAAGAATTGATCGTAAGGCTTTGTCAAAAATTCAACTCCATTTGCATAATAATATTTTGCAGGAAGTTTTGAGCGAGAAAACTGCCGCCGCTCTATGGTTAAAGCTGGAGGTAATGTTTTGAATCATATTTCAGAATTTAAAGAGATCATATCTGATCTAGCTGCAATGGAGGTTAAGTATGAAGAGGAAGATACTGCTTTAATGTTACTTTGTTCACTGCCAAGTTCGTATACCAATTTTAGAGACACCATATTATACAGTCGTGATACTCTCACACTTAATGAAGTTTATGAAGCTTTGAACTCTAAGGAGAAGATGAAACTAATGGTGCCTCATGATGGTTCAAGTTCATCCCAAGCAGAGGGATTATCTGTTCGTGGCAGGACAAAGAAAAAGAACTGTAACGCCCTCGATGCGGCTATAGCTACCACGTGTCGAGGCACGACTTAGAGACATAACCGCATTGAAAGCAATGTCGCAAGTCAGGCAATCATTACAACATCCCATGTAATTATAATAAAAGGGGGAGATACATAGTTGGCTTACACTCGCCACGTCACATCAAAGTACATGAATAACATCCATCATACAAACACTCATGGCCCGACTACGGCGCCAAAATAGAAGAAAACCCAACATGCGACAAGGCCCCGAATCAAACCCCAACTAGGCACCACTACTGATCATCAGGAAAAGACACGTAGTAACGCTGAGAGTCCTCGTCGAACTCCCACTTGAGCATGTACTCGTCACTTGGAGCGGAATCACCTGGACCTGCATCTGGAGTTATAGTATCTGTGAGCCACAGGGACTCAACAATCTCGCACCCTCGCGATCAAGACTATTTAAGCTTATAGGAAGGGAAGGCAAAATATATATGTGGAGCTGCAGCAAGCGACTAGCATATGTGGTGGCTATCTTATTCGCAAAAGAGAGCGAGAAGAGGAAGCAAAGCACGAGCGAGAAACTAGAGAACAACCTGCGCAAACATTACTCCAACACCGTGTCCACTTCCCGGACTCCGCCGAGAAGAGGCCATCACGGTAACACACTCAGTTGATTTATTTTAAATAATTAAGGTTCAAGTTATCTACAACCGGACATTAACAAATTCCCATCTGCCCATAACCGCGGGCACGGCTTTCGAAAGTTCAATCCCTGCAGGGGAGTCCCAACTTAGCCCATGACAAGCTCTCACGGTCAACGAAGGAATAGACCTCCTTCCAAGACGTTCCGATCAGACTCGGTATCTCGGTAATTCAAGACACTTCGACAGGTTAAAACAAGACCAGCAACACCGCCCGAATGTGCCGACAAATCCCGGTAGGAGCTGCACATATCTCTTTCTCAGGGCACACTCAGATGAGACATCGTACGAGTAAAACCAACCCTCAAGTTGCCCCGAGGTGGCCCCGCAGTCTACTTGGTCGGACCAACACTTAGAGGAGCACT
>NW_025227731.1:0-6166 GCF_018294505.1 Triticum aestivum | reverse complement strand
TTTTAATTTTATTTCCTAATTTGTTTTAGTTTGGTAAAATATCCAATTAGCACCTAACATAGTAACATTAATTATACCACTGCCACAACAACTTTGGCACCTAGCTAAATAGCTTAGTATTTTGTAAAATATATTAGGAGTATAACTAATTGTTTTTGCTGTTGTTTTAATCACCTTAGGGTATTTAATTATTTTATAAAGATGTTGTTTCTCCACCAATAATATCCATGATTTATTTGTCACAATAAAAATATTTTAGTTTTGACTTTCGATAACTTTAATTGTTTGACTTGACTTTAAATTTGAAATTGAACGAGATTTGAATCATCGCAAGATTAACAACAGTAATCGTGGTGACGTGGCATCATTAGCAGAGGTTTACTGTAGCGTAACTATCCGGGCGTCACACCATCGTAGCCTTGCATTTATTGGTTAGTAGGAAAGCAGGTTGCTAAGTTAGTAACAACGGATAAGTGACACATTTAGATCAAATTAAAGCAAGAGAGACTGATACAAGAAAGTAAATTGAAGAGGGGGCTTACCTGCGCCTCATTGTTCTCCTCCATCTCCTCTTGCTGCGGCTCCTCCAATTGCTTCATAAATACCCAAAAAATATAAAAAGAACTTGTTAGTTAGTACCAAGTTTAACCTGTACAAATGCAAACTTAAGCATGTTAACATTAATATAACATGGGCATGCTTTATGTAAGGTAGTCTCAATCCTAGGATGGTTGGTCCATCAACTAATTCCTAATTTTCTATCCATGATTTAATCATATGAAACAGTATAATGAAGAAGTACTTCAATAAATTCACAGCCAAACAAGATGAGAAATCTACTATTACTCCCTCCATCCCAAAATAAGCGTCACTGCTTTGGTATAATGGCAAAATGTCTCTATTTTTTGTCGGAATTTCTGGAATATTGTTCTTTTTTCCTCTCTATTGTGCTTTTAGTTTATACTCCCTCCATCCCAAAATAAGCATCGCTGATTTTATGAGGCAATGCTCAACTGCTATTCACATCTTGTTCTATGAAATGTATAGCTAATGGGTCATCATTATGGCATTCCCTATGATGACAATTTTATTAAAAGATGAATGCTAATTTTATCCTACTAAAACAACTTGATGGCATCATAATGAACCAAACCATCCTCTGATTGTGGTCGCCAATTCGAACAGATATGCCCATGGTAGAGCCTTGCATTTGGTGGTCAGAAGGAAAGAAGGAAAGCAGACTGGTAATTAGCAACAAACAATACAGTTAGACACTTGCATCAAATCATTTGAGACACAAGAAACTAAATGAAGAGAGAGCTTACCAGAGGCTCATCCTCCTCCTCCTCCTCTGCCTGCATCAGCTCCTGCAAATTCTCATAAATATCAAAATAATAATAATAATAATAATAATAATAATAATAATAATAATAATAATAATAATAATAATAATAATAATAATAATAATACAGTTACACACTTGCATGAAAGCATGAGAGTCTATCACAAGAAAGTAAATAGAGAGGGAGCTTACTAGAGGCTGCTCCTCCTCCTCCACCCCCGCCTGCAGCAGCTCCTGCAAATACTGAAATAAAAAAAATGTGTTACTTTGTATCAACTTCAACCTGTGCAAACACAAACTAAAGCATGTTAAGACCAATATAACATGGACATGCTTAATGTATCCAAGCTAGAGTCTCAATCCTAGGATGGTTGGTCCACCAACTAAGTCCTAATTTTCTATTCATACTTTAGTCATATAAAACAGGCCGTATAATGATGAAGCAATTCAATAAATTCACAGCCAAACAAGATGAGGAATTTATTATGTACTAAAAGCACAAAGGGTGAAAGAACAGTATTCTAGAAAGTCCAAAAAAATTAGAGACATCTATGCATTTATGTACTGCATACTCAATTAACCGTTAAACAACAGCCATTGGATTTTTTTTTGACCTAAACTAACCACCACCACCACCATTAAACAACAGCCATTGGATCTTCTTTTGACCTGTACTAAACCCCCCACGCTTCGGCCTTCACCTCAGAAGAAAAAGCAATCTTCTCGGCACGACTTCTCCCAATTAATTGTTAAATAACAGCCACTGCATCTTCTTTTGACCTAAACTAAACCCCCCAAGTTCCATACTTCACCTCAGAAGAAAAGGCGATCATTTCGGCGCGACTTATTTTCGAACATATATTTTTACCAATTTTTAATTGGTTATTTTTTAACTTAAAAAGACACAATGAATCACTAAATATAATCTTACAGAATCTATATTTGGTGTTATATCGTATATCCTAGTCCTCCATCCATGCCTAAAACAAGATGAAAGAATATGAGGACCACCACATAAATGATATTATCATTCATGCCACATATTCAGATCCCCTTCCTTTCTTTTAACAATAGAATTATTTCCTAATTAACAGATAATGGGACAGATGACACCGAAAACTTACTGTTAAAATAATGATCATGAGATCATAACTTTTTTCCCATTTATAAAAAAATTAAAATGTTTCCCGCGCATTTGCACGGCCCTCTTAACTAGCTATGACAGTTGAAATAATCTCATAATACTAGACCAACCTTTTTCTCAAACTAAATGTGTTAAGGCAAACATGTTGACGAATTCATAGCCAAAAAATAAGGCATTACTGCATCTGACAGAGAGGTATTATTGGGCAAGATTGTATCCTCACCAGCCGAGCTTCCTCCTCATAATCACCACCACCATAATCATCCTCATGCTGCTCCAGCTGCTGCTCCTGCAACACCTGCAGCTGCAACTTCTCCTCCTCCTCCTCCTGCAGTTGAAATAACCTCGTAATACTAGACCAACCTTTTCCTCAAACTAAATGCGTTAAGGCAAACAAGTTGAGGAATTCTTAGCCATAAAATATAAGGAATTACTGCGTCTGACATGTATTACTGTGCAGGATTTTTTTCTCACCAGCTGAGCTTCCTCCTCCTCACCACGACCACCATCATCATCCTCATACTGCTCCAGCTGCTGCTCCGGCAACACCTGCAGCTGCAACTTCTCCTCCTCCTCCTGCATCTCCAGGAGTGCTTCCTGCACCACATGGTAGCAACCGTCCTCCAGGAACGACCACCCATCCTTCCCATACACCTAAACATACAGATGCAGCCAATGGAAAGAATCACAGGAATCATCATCCACTCCCGAATCGGTTGACGAAATCATACACGGTTAAGGGGGTGGGAGAGAAGAAGGAACCAACCTTGAGCAGTTTGTTGACGACGCTGCAGACATCGGCCTTGAGGTGAAGGCCGAAGTGGTCGATCGCGGCGTCCATCCGCCGGGCCACGCCGCTCCGTCGCGGAGCCATTGTTGGGCCTCGCTTGAGGGGATGGGTGGAGGTCGCGGCGCTCGTGAGGGGGACGGCGGCCGCCGGAGTTAGCGTGCTAGGGTTTTGACCTTGCTAGATCGGGGAGTTGGTGGAGTTGACGAGAGTGACCGCTAGATTGATCTGTTCGCTAGATTGAGGAGTTGGAGGTGAGGCACATTTCTAATTTTTCGGGGGGTCAAATTCAATTTCAAATTAGTTGTCTGCACAGCCGCCCTCTCCCCTGCTATTTTTTTTTTAGTTTCACAGGGCTATTATTGAGAGTGCAAAGACATCGGAATACAGAGGAGGATTGCCTAGCTATTGAATTATAGATGGGCCCAGGGCCCATATATATAAATTAATTCACAAAAATCTCAAGGCCCATGTGGGCTGTTATAACATGGGGAGAAGTTAGTCCCGCCACAACAAGCTGAACTCAAACATGTGTCACACGTGCGCTTTATTTTTACCGGTAGGTGCTTGTTATTAATTAGAGTGTAATTACGAATCACTAATGGAAGTGCAACTATCCGAGACGTCGGACCATGGTCTATTGTCGACTTGGTCCTGGGTCCAAGCCCAGGCCCATGGTTCCCTGCCAGACGGACTATATATTGGAGACCTTGGCAACCTTAGCCGGCATACTCACTTTGCCTTCTCGCGCATAACCCTAGCCGCCACTGTCATTCCACCAATTGTTCCTGCTTTTGGTGATCCCGTCCACTCAACTGTGTGCAAGGTCGTTCAAGAGCGCAGGCCTTCGGAGTCCCTCCCTTTGCAATCCTGCACCGAAAGAAGGGGATAAGGTTTTTTGGGTAGTGATCAGCGCGACTGCTCTTTGTGTGTCTTTGACCTCTGCTTCGACTACTTCCTCAATACCGAGATGCCATGGTTGACGACGCTGCGAACAAGAAGGTCCTAGAGGAAATAGCTGTCGCTGCGTAGCCATGACTTTGTCCTGGCCTACTAGAGTGTATGATATGTTCATCCCCTATTTACGAGTTCATATGCTAGCCATACTTAGTGTCTTCAGAGATGTTTCATTTTAATATTCGGTGCGTGCTCACATGTTTAAATATCTGTACGAGCTTCATACTGTTATTGTCATGTTTATGATTTATTTATGGATTAAATTAATCAAAAAAGTTGCTATTTTACTCACCAACAAGTAATGATCTATATCAAAGAGAAGAGGAAGCTTTAGCTAAAGAGTGTGCCTCATAATTTACTTTGCGATCCTCATGGAGAAAAGCTACCTATCAAAAGCCAGCACACGATAATCTACCTCCTTGAGGATTGCCGCATAAAGACTTGACGAGCCCTTGATAATGTTCAGGACAACCTTGAGATGGTCTGAAGCCATGCACAACTTGAATATATGGAGGTCTTGAGCCAGCGCCAAGGCCTCAGTGCAGGCATGGGACCCAAGGGTTGATGGATCGATGAGACCATAAAAAAAGCGTCGAAGCTGCAAGAAACATGACATAGCCATCCCCACAAACCACTGTAGTAGCACCCTTGTCAGCATGACATGACATGACATAACATGGTCAACATTAAGCTTCATCGAACCAACATATGGAGGGATCCATTTGGCAGTTCTTGGCCGAGAAGTATGTGTCCAAATGTTATGCACTTTATCCATGGCAATAGCAATCTCCAAGTATTAACGAAGCTCATGGTGGCTAGTGGATTTTGGAACTCCTCATCTTGGATTGTGTCACACCGTGCCGACCAGGTGGCCTAGAGGGTGACGAGGACAAGAGCAAGATCATGATGATTCTATTCATCGAATCGAACAACCATAAGCGGTCATCCTCAGAGCAGTTTGATATCATATGCTATAGAATTTGCACATCGCCTAAAGCACATATGCACCTTGACATCCCGCACATTATCTAAGAGTGATGCCAAGAATCATTAATGAATTGCATATTTAACATACAGGGTATGGCGGCGTATTCCTCTCTGGCGAAAAGTGCTTGTGGGTAGCGACATTCGAGCCAAACTTCATACAAAGACTCTCACCTTTGATGGAACTTTAACCTTACAGAGAGACGACCGCAACTTTTTATCCGCTAAGAGGTTACAATTGCTAACATGATGGTTCAACCACGCTTCTCTTTGATGCTATATCATTTTGTACACTGATCAAACCGAGAAGGTGCCTTTTTCTCATAGTGCCACACCCAAACATTGCTTTCAACTTTTGAACTCAGCGGGATATTGAGGATTGCCTCCACATCCATAGTAGAAATGAAATTTTCAGTTAAGAGTTGCTTGGTCCATGAGCCAGACGGAGCATTAATCGACTCGAAAACTTTTCTAGGAAAACTTTTCTAGTAGTAGAGATAAAGCACACCGGCTTCGGCTTGAAGTCCCTTGAGCCGATATATCTCTTCCACTCCCGGTCTCTTAATAACACCTTGACTTAATATATCTCTTCCCCCAAATTTAGAACGCTTCACTCGAGATACTGCCGAACCCAAGGCAACCTCCGTGATATCGTTGGATGGATAATATTGTGCTTGCAATACTCTGGCACTTAAACACTACAAGAAACCTGCTTATCTGTGACGGTTTATGGGTGACGGTCCTGTAATCCGTCATAGTCTGTGACGGTCCTCACTTTGCCGTCACGGAAATTGTCACCCATCAGTGCGCCGTGGATGGGCCTGCGTTGGGCATCCCAGTAATGACGGCCCAACCGAAACTGTCACGCAAATCGTCAAGGATTGAACAATTGGGCCAGATCGGGCTTAGTTATATATATATATATATATATATATATATATATATATATATA
>NW_025227730.1:0-2716 GCF_018294505.1 Triticum aestivum | reverse complement strand
AATACATCAAGCCACCATTGCTCGCCATCGGCTCAGATTTCACAAGCAGCTCTGTCTCCCCAACTCGCAGACAGGACTAGATGACGGATCTGGAGATCCGACCACCCAGCCTCAGGCTGACCACGAAGAAGGTGGCCACCACCGCCACACCCAGGGCCGGAGCCCCCGACGTCCTCCTGATGTGGGTCAATTCCAGGGGCAGCATGCCATTGACGGGAGGGTACACGACATCGGCAAGTGTAGCCCGTCAAAGCCCATCTGGACCCAGATCGGGTGCCCAAGCCGCCGCCGCTGGACCTGTCGCCGAACGCCGCCGCCCTGCACCACTACCGTAGATCCAGACATCGTGGACCGCCGCCGCTGCAGCACACTGGCTTTGCCTGCGACGCCCTGGCGGCGGCAGCGAGGAGAGGGGATGCGTTGGAGTGAACGGGAGGCGGCCGGTGGGGGCGCTCCGGTGCGGCGCTTCGGCGCCGCATGGGAGTGGGTAGGGTTAGGAACGGGAGCAGGTAGGGTTAGCAAGAAGGAAGCTAGTGATGCAGAGGTGGAGGAAGCAAAGGTTGCGCTATTTGCCGGCGTGTTTTTTGTATGCGTGCGTTGGTGTTTGTTATGTGCATCCTATTTGTATCCTCTTGATTCCTCATTTTAAGTTAATAAGATCCACTCTTTGTCGAAAAAGGAAGGCTGGGAGGGGATAAACGAGTCAAGCAGTGGGTGGGCTCCACATTGGGGCATGTGTCATGCAGGGGAGGGCGGTCGAACGTGGACGAGAAATCACCTGGTAGGATTCTAGCGTTTTCCAAAGAGGAAATAGGTGTTTTGTACCAAGACCAAAACATATGGCTGTATTGGTTGACAATGTCCTGGATGTTATTTATTGTACGCAGAGTTTATCATTTTCGTCATTTGACAAGCGTCTAGATTTTTGTACATGTTGAAACTTTAAATGACAACACATATACCGACACATTATTCTCATCAAGCAAAAAAAAAACACATCACCACATTATTGTATTTTTATACAATTTTTTTTTGCAAGCCGTATTTGCCACTAATGGTCACGGAAGCCAGCTGCCTGTTCCGTTCTGGCTGTCTTGTCCTGCATATACGTACAACAGCCTCGATTGTTTCCAACAGCCTCGATTGTTTCCAAACACACTCCAAGCATGGTGGCTAAAGGCTCACAAGGCTACGTTGTGTCCGCAGCAGGTGCTTGTCAATCGCAGCCACCTCTTTCTCTCCGGTAAGGATCAGGTTGGGGTACTCCTGCCGATCGACTGTGACTCTCCACTGACTGAGTTTGTCTAGTAATGAACGGGGACTCCCGTTCTGATAGCAGTTTTGATTACAGGGCGCCGACATCATGGAGCAACCACCTTGCTTTATGTCGTACGACGTCTATAATCAGATATGCTCATAGCTACCTTCATTTCAATCAAACTCCCATGCGATGAATAGGCTGTTGTGTCGAGAGCTTTGCTAACACCATGCCCCTATAGCTTCATGTCACCTCGTGACTACTACAGAGCAACACACCGTGCGCTGGTTGTATTGCAGTGGGAGAAGCCTGCCCACTAACATTTTGGTTTCCTCTAATCTCTCACCTAAACATTGGACATATACTAGCACTAATGAATAGCACCATTCTGATAAATTAAGCACAAAGATTGATTTGCTAGCTAGCTAGCTAATTGACATACAATCAGGTGGCAAATGAAATCCGTCCGGCATTTATATAGTAACCCCTCGTCCATACAACATTGTAGGGTAACTCATATACACATATAAGCATGAGCAGCTAGGAACTCAAGGTGCATAGAGCATGATTAAGTCTAAACTGCATGTTTACATCACAAAAGTGTTCTCTGCAAAAACCAGAATGATCAGTTCCATGGAATTAGTCGTTGTAACTTTGTAGCATGTGTATCACCCTCAACCCTTTCTTACTTCTTCTTTGCTATCAACCAGTCCATGTTCCAACTTCCAACCCAAGAGAAAATGCGCTAAATAAGCATGCCTAGACATATGCACAATGCCTGAGAGAATAAAACAATTGAAAGATGTGATAATCCGGTACAAATAGAAAGGAGAAATTTGTTGTGGTTGGAAGTTCATGTAGCACCATATAATGTACACACATGCAAGAGGATCGACTAGTTCACTCTCTTGCCTGTCAAATAGTTAGGCCCATGGAGTACAAAGATTTTCTCAAGAAAAATATTGATTTCAATCTGAGAGATGTGAGGAAACTAGAACAAGTACTCTCCAGTTTGTCCATCTTTTGAATTAGGCTGGCCACGTGCAATACTCAAAACCCCTAACAAAACCTCTCAATTAAAGCACCATTTAAGAAACTGGGCGCAAATTCAGGTGAGCTGTTCGGATCAAGGGACCATCATCAGGTCGGCCCTGACTACAGCCACAGCAGAAAAGGGGATGTCCATAGTAGAAAACATGGCCATATGCTTGACATTGTTTGTAGCTATTTTTTGTTGATTAATGTTGTTTAGCTGTACTGTGGGACTTTGTTGGATTTGTTTAGCAGTTGTAGCTAGCAGCAAGTAGTTGCATATCGAGAATGATATGTTCGTAAGATTTTGAAAACTTCTGAATCGACATGCCAAATTATAGTAAGTTATGAAATTCCCTGACTACAACTAGTAAAACACACACACACACACACACACACACACACACACACACACACACACACACA
>NW_025227729.1:64286-67712 GCF_018294505.1 Triticum aestivum | reverse complement strand
TGTGTGTGTGTGTGTGTGTGTGTGTGTGTGTGTGTGTGTGTGTGTGTGTGTGTGTGTGTGTTTTACTAGTTGTAGTCAGGGAATTTCATAACTGACTATAATTTGGCATGTCGATTCAGAAGTTTTCAAAATCTTACGAACATATCATTCTCGATATGCAACTACTTGCTGCTAGCTACAACTACTAAACAAATCCAACAAAGTCCCACAGTACAGCTAAACAACATTAATCAACAAAAAATAGCTACAAACAATGTCAAGCATATCGCAATGTTTTCTACTATGGACATCCCCTTTTCTGCTGTGGCTGTAGTCAGGGCCGACCTGATGATGGTCCCTTGATCCGAACAGCTCACCTGAATTTGCGCCCAGTTTCTTAAATGGTGCTTTAATTGAGAGGTTTTGTTATGGGTTTTGAGTATTGCACGTGGCCAGCCTAATTCAAAAGATGGACAAACCGGAGAGTACTTGTTCTGGTTTCCTCACATCTCTCAGATTGAAATCAATATTTTTCTTGAGAAAATCTTTGTACTCCATGGGCCTAACTATTTGACAGGCAAGAGAGTGAACTAGTCGATCCTCTTGCATGTGTGTACATTATATGGTGCTACATGAACTTCCAACCACAACAAATTTCTCCTTTCTATTTGTACCGGATTATCACATCTTTCAATTGTTTTATTCTCTCAGGCATTGTGCATATGTCTAGGCATGCTTATTTAGCGCATTTTCTCTTAGGTTGGAAGTTGGAACATGGACTGGTTGATAGCAAAGAAGAAGTAAGAAAGGGTTGAGGGTGATACACATGCTACAAAGTTATAACGACTAACTCCATGGAACTGATCATTCTGGTTTTTGCAAAGAACACTTTTGTGATGTAAACATGCAGTTTAGACTTAATCATGCTCTATGCACCTTGAGTTCCTAGCTGCTCATGCTTATATGTGTATATGAGTTACCCTACAATGTTGTATGGACGAGGGGTTACTATATAAATGCCGGACGGATTTCATTTGCCACCTGATTGTATGTCAATTAGCTAGCTAGCTAGCAAATCAATCTTTGTGCTTAATTTATCAGAATGGTGCTATTCATTAGTGCTAGTATATGTCCAATGTTTAGGTGAGAGATTGGAGGAAACCAAAATGTTAGTGGGCAGGCTTCTCCCACTGCAATACAACCAGCGCACGGTGTGTTGCTCTGTAGTAGTCACGAGGTGACATGAAGCTATAGGGGCATGGTGTTAGCAAAGCTCTCGACACAACAGCCTATTCATCGCATGGGAGTTTGATTGAAATGAAGGTAGTTATGAGCAGGCCCGTCGATGAGGCCGTGCGAAGTGAGCGATCGCACAGGGCCCCCAAAAAACGTGGGGGCCCCGATCGGTGAAAAAATAAGAGAAACCCTGGTTCGTACGCCTGATCTGCGAGTGCCCGATGTAAACGGTTCAGCTGCGAAACGCCCCACGCGCCGAGAAACCAGGAAAATGGGTGCCTGCGCGGGCCCCATTTTACGTCGAGTCAAAGCGTCGCACTGCCCTAATCCAACAATTCACCCGATTGCCTCACGCCGCCTTGAAAACCAATTAACCACGGTCCAATGGATCTGCGGCGAACCATTGTCGATGGCGGCCCCGAGGAAGAAAGAGATCTTGCCCTGAAATCTAGCGTCGTACATCATGATGGTGGAGCTGTACTCTTCTTCCATGATGGTATCCAGCTTTGTCGGCGGCAGCGGTGGCACTGCCCTGCCGGATCCAGAGGTAGCTAGGCTGCTGCCAAGTGCCAAGGAACAGCCTCCCGGAATATCTCCTCCCTCTTGCGCGAGCAGGACGACCTCTGGCCAGCGTTGTGCAACAGTTCGCCGCCGACATGGCCTCGTTCACACAGGCGTAAGTCCATGATCGTAGATTGGTAGTAGGTAACTTTCAGCTACCCTCCTACTAAGTACATGGATTACTTTTATTGTTAGTATTCCACGCTAAGCCTGAACTGGGATGTGCTCTTGTTTTTCAGTTTCAGAATTATTTCCGCATTATGGCGTCTCTATGATATTACTAGTTACAAAAACACTAGATATTTTCATCAATTTATCATATACTTTAGCTCGTCGAGCCATTGTACTAAATAAATATATTTAAAAAACACTACTCCCTCCGTCCGAAAAAACTTGTCCCAAGCTTTTCTCAAATGGATGTATCTATCATCAACTTGGTGCGAGATACATCACTTTTTCCCCTCCCAGCCTTCCTTTTTCGACAAGGAGTGGATCTTATTAACTTAAAATGAGGAATCAAGAAGATACAAATAGGATGCACATAACAAACACCAACGCACGCATACAAAAAACACGCCGGCAAATAGCGCAACCTTTGCTTCCTCCACCTCTGCATCACTAGCTTCCTTCTTGCTAACCCTACCTGCTCCCATTCCTAACCCTACCCACTCCCATGCGGCGCCGAAGCGCCGCACCGGAGCGCCCCCACCGGCCGCCTCCCGTTCACTTCAACGCATCCCCTCTCCTCGCTGCCGCCGCCAGGGTGTCGCAGGCAAAGCCAGTGTGCTGCAGCGGCGGCGGCGGCATTTCTCCTCGGCCAACGATTCGGTCAGGATGGCGGCGGTCCACGATGGCTGGATCTACGGTAGTGGTGCAGGGCGGCGGCGTTCGGCGACAGGTCCAGCGGCGGCGGCTTGGGCACCCGATCTGGGTCCAGATGGGCTTTGACGGGCTACACTTGCCGATGTCGTGTACCCTCCCGTCAATGGCATGCTGCCCCTGGAATTGACCCACATCACGAGGACGTCGGGGGCTCCGGCCCTGGGTGTGGCGGTGGTGGCCACCTTCTTCGCCGGAGATGGTCAGCCTGAGGCTGGGTGGTCGGATCTCCAGATCCGTCATCTAGTCCTGTCTGCGAGTTGGGGAGACAGAGCTGCTTGTGAAATCTGAGCCGATGGCGAGCAATGGTGGCTTGATGTATTTTCTTGTCAGACCTTTGTGGAATAATTAATTAAAAATGGTTGTATGCATCAATTGATGCAGAGGCCGGGGATAACCTCCTTTTTCGAAAAAAATAGCGAATTCATATAAGACAGAAGCGTGTTCGCCAGGAGAATAAAAAAACAATGCAATCGGATTTGCGAACAACAAACATCAACGATGACCATATCCTCACCAACTACTTCATGATACCACACGGACGAAGGTTCTCCAACAACAACGCTTCAAGAAGGGAACGACACGCAAGTGCCGTCATCACCAAATCCAGCCACTCAAGGTCAGAATCTAGGTTTCACCCTGAAGGACCCGTCCGAGTATATGTGAGCAATGCCTTCAAAAAGGTAACGACGTAAAACCATCGCCATGCCAGGTATAACCAACTCGGGTCAGACCTAGGCTTTCACCCCGGTGCTCGAGACCGGGTGCTCG
>NW_025227729.1:62387-64276 GCF_018294505.1 Triticum aestivum | reverse complement strand
TAAATTTTAGATACTAACGGCTGGGATAATAAAAGACAAAACCTATAATATAAAGTAGAGTCTGCTCAGAATTTGTTTGTGCTGAAGTCATCTATGATTCCTGTAACTTAATCAAGCATTAGGATTCCTTTTCTGCGTTAAAAAGAAACAATTTGAACTCCTGTTTTTCAGTGCTTCACGTGGACTAACCTTCTCTACCTATCCCTAAGAAAACTCTTTCTACCCAGCTTGAAAGTAGATGTGTAGATACACATATACAAAGGAAAAGGCAAAGAAATTACCAGCAAAGTACTTGTGTTTAATAATAAAGTATGCCTACAATAGGATGTTTCTCCACGGAAGTAGACAATAGAATGCTAACTGTATTAAATCGAGGGGAATACGTGAATATCTAATTACCGACAGCTTATTTGTTGAAATATTAGGGTGGACCTAGGGTCCATCTAACAATTTCAAAAATCTCTAAGGGTCCATGTGGGTTATATGGGACTAGGTGTAGTGGGAAGTTTAATCTCACATTGCTAATTGAAGAGGAGTTGTACCTCTTTATAAGGGGTTCTCTTCAACATGTATTGGAGCTCGAAAAGAGAAGTGGTTCCCCCGCGCTCCTCCTCGGCCGCCCACCTCGCCACGCCTCGCCACCATATGCAAGTTGCGACACATCCGGACATTTATCAGTCTTTTTTGACCGAAAATGAAAATTTGTCGAAAATCGAAACAACTTGGAAAGGTTCCTTTAATCGGTAATACATGCCAATGGAAAAAGGAGCCATCTCAAAGATGTAGATAAATAAAGTGCTCTCAGCCGTACCCTTTTGGCCTTCTGAACATGGTGTTTCATTGGACATTCTTGAAATGACCCCAACTTTTTCCAGCAGGTTGGCATGACCATGGTAGGCATCAGGTTTGAACGACTTTTGATACCGTATGCCTGTTGTGACATGTCTGGTCATTTATTGACCTTTTTGACCGGAAAACTCCAAAAGACGGAAAACTTATCAAAAATCCATGCAACTTGGCATAGTTCCTAGAATTGGTCATATGAGGCTATAAAAATTGGAACCATATGATGGATGTCGGAAAAATATGCTCTCGAACGGAGCCTTTTGACGTACCCAAACGCCCTACATGGAACATGGTGCTTTTTGGACATCCTAGAAATGTCCCCAATTTTTTTCACCTGGTGGGAATGTTCATGGTAGGCATCCATGCTAGGTTTGAATGACTTGCGACCCAGCATGCATGTTGCGACATGCTCGACCATTTATCGGCCTTTTTTCACCGAGAAATCTACAGAAAATACAAAACTTGTCGAAAACTCAAACAACCTGGCATGGTGCTTTGAATTGGTCCTATAAGGCTGTGAAAAAAAATATTGGGCCATTTCAAGGATGTCAAGAAACAATGTGTTATCAGATGCAACCTTCTAGCCTACTCGAACACCATCCATTCAGCATGGTCCATTTTTGAATATTCTTGAAATGGCCCAAAATTTGGCAAGCAGGTGGGCATGCTCATGGCAGGCATCCATGTCATATTTGAATGATTTCCGACACAGTATGCAAGTTGCGAGACGTCCGGCAATTTATCAGCCTTTTTTTAACCTACAAAAGTCTAGAAAATGCAAAATCTGTTGAACACCAAAACGACTTTGCATGGTCCATTCAATTAATCATACAAGCCAACGAAAAAATTAGGGTCCTTTTATAGTTGTCGGTAGACAAGGTGTTCTCAAATGAAGCCTTCTGACCTACCCGAACACCCTACATTCAACATGGTATTTATTTCTACATTCTTGCAATGACACCAACTTTTGCTAGCAGGTGGGCATGCCCATGATAGACATCCATGCCAGGTTTGAATGAAAAAGTATTTAAAATTATAATTTA
>NW_025227729.1:48685-61322 GCF_018294505.1 Triticum aestivum | reverse complement strand
TCTGCTGTGGCTGTAGTCAGGGCCGACCTGATGATGGTCCCTTGATCCGAACAGCTCACCTGAATTTGCGCCCAGTTTCTTAAATGGTGCTTTAATTGAGAGGTTTTGTTATGGGTTTTGAGTATTGCACGTGGCCAGCCTAATTCAAAAGATGGACAAACCGGAGAGTACTTGTTCTGGTTTCCTCACATCTCTCAGATTGAAATCAATATTTTTCTTGAGAAAATCTTTGTACTCCATGGGCCTAACTATTTGACAGGCAAGAGAGTGAACTAGTCGATCCTCTTGCATGTGTGTACATTATATGGTGCTACATGAACTTCCAACCACAACAAATTTCTCCTTTCTATTTGTACCGGATTATCACATCTTTCAATTGTTTTATTCTCTCAGGCATTGTGCATATGTCTAGGCATGCTTATTTAGCGCATTTTCTCTTAGGTTGGAAGTTGGAACATGGACTGGTTGATAGCAAAGAAGAAGTAAGAAAGGGTTGAGGGTGATACACATGCTACAAAGTTATAACGACTAACTCCATGGAACTGATCATTCTGGTTTTTGCAAAGAACACTTTTGTGATGTAAACATGCAGTTTAGACTTAATCATGCTCTATGCACCTTGAGTTCCTAGCTGCTCATGCTTATATGTGTATATGAGTTACCCTACAATGTTGTATGGACGAGGGGTTACTATATAAATGCCGGACGGATTTCATTTGCCACCTGATTGTATGTCAATTAGCTAGCTAGCTAGCAAATCAATCTTTGTGCTTAATTTATCAGAATGGTGCTATTCATTAGTGCTAGTATATGTCCAATGTTTAGGTGAGAGATTGGAGGAAACCAAAATGTTAGTGGGCAGGCTTCTCCCACTGCAATACAACCAGCGCACGGTGTGTTGCTCTGTAGTAGTCACGAGGTGACATGAAGCTATAGGGGCATGGTGTTAGCAAAGCTCTCGACACAACAGCCTATTCATCGCATGGGAGTTTGATTGAAATGAAGGTAGTTATGAGCAGGCCCGTCGATGAGGCCGTGCGAAGTGAGCGATCGCACAGGGCCCCCAAAAAACGTGGGGGCCCCGATCGGTGAAAAAATAAGAGAAACCCTGGTTCGTACGCCTGATCTGCGAGTGCCCGATGTAAACGGTTCAGCTGCGAAACGCCCCACGCGCCGAGAAACCAGGAAAATGGGTGCCTGCGCGGGCCCCATTTTACGTCGAGTCAAAGCGTCGCACTGCCCTAATCCAACAATTCACCCGATTGCCTCACGCCGCCTTGAAAACCAATTAACCACGGTCCAATGGATCTGCGGCGAACCATTGTCGATGGCGGCCCCGAGGAAGAAAGAGATCTTGCCCTGAAATCTAGCGTCGTACATCATGATGGTGGAGCTGTACTCTTCTTCCATGATGGTATCCAGCTTTGTCGGCGGCAGCGGTGGCACTGCCCTGCCGGATCCAGAGGTAGCTAGGCTGCTGCCAAGTGCCAAGGAACAGCCTCCCGGAATATCTCCTCCCTCTTGCGCGAGCAGGACGACCTCTGGCCAGCGTTGTGCAACAGTTCGCCGCCGACATGGCCTCGTTCACACAGGCGTAAGTCCATGATCGTAGATTGGTAGTAGGTAACTTTCAGCTACCCTCCTACTAAGTACATGGATTACTTTTATTGTTAGTATTCCACGCTAAGCCTGAACTGGGATGTGCTCTTGTTTTTCAGTTTCAGAATTATTTCCGCATTATGGCGTCTCTATGATATTACTAGTTACAAAAACACTAGATATTTTCATCAATTTATCATATACTTTAGCTCGTCGAGCCATTGTACTAAATAAATATATTTAAAAAACACTACTCCCTCCGTCCGAAAAAACTTGTCCCAAGCTTTTCTCAAATGGATGTATCTATCATCAACTTGGTGCGAGATACATCACTTTTTCCCCTCCCAGCCTTCCTTTTTCGACAAGGAGTGGATCTTATTAACTTAAAATGAGGAATCAAGAAGATACAAATAGGATGCACATAACAAACACCAACGCACGCATACAAAAAACACGCCGGCAAATAGCGCAACCTTTGCTTCCTCCACCTCTGCATCACTAGCTTCCTTCTTGCTAACCCTACCTGCTCCCATTCCTAACCCTACCCACTCCCATGCGGCGCCGAAGCGCCGCACCGGAGCGCCCCCACCGGCCGCCTCCCGTTCACTTCAACGCATCCCCTCTCCTCGCTGCCGCCGCCAGGGTGTCGCAGGCAAAGCCAGTGTGCTGCAGCGGCGGCGGCGGCATTTCTCCTCGGCCAACGATTCGGTCAGGATGGCGGCGGTCCACGATGGCTGGATCTACGGTAGTGGTGCAGGGCGGCGGCGTTCGGCGACAGGTCCAGCGGCGGCGGCTTGGGCACCCGATCTGGGTCCAGATGGGCTTTGACGGGCTACACTTGCCGATGTCGTGTACCCTCCCGTCAATGGCATGCTGCCCCTGGAATTGACCCACATCACGAGGACGTCGGGGGCTCCGGCCCTGGGTGTGGCGGTGGTGGCCACCTTCTTCGCCGGAGATGGTCAGCCTGAGGCTGGGTGGTCGGATCTCCAGATCCGTCATCTAGTCCTGTCTGCGAGTTGGGGAGACAGAGCTGCTTGTGAAATCTGAGCCGATGGCGAGCAATGGTGGCTTGATGTATTTTCTTGTCAGACCTTTGTGGAATAATTAATTAAAAATGGTTGTATGCATCAATTGATGCAGAGGCCGGGGATAACCTCCTTTTTCGAAAAAAATAGCGAATTCATATAAGACAGAAGCGTGTTCGCCAGGAGAATAAAAAAACAATGCAATCGGATTTGCGAACAACAAACATCAACGATGACCATATCCTCACCAACTACTTCATGATACCACACGGACGAAGGTTCTCCAACAACAACGCTTCAAGAAGGGAACGACACGCAAGTGCCGTCATCACCAAATCCAGCCACTCAAGGTCAGAATCTAGGTTTCACCCTGAAGGACCCGTCCGAGTATATGTGAGCAATGCCTTCAAAAAGGTAACGACGTAAAACCATCGCCATGCCAGGTATAACCAACTCGGGTCAGACCTAGGCTTTCACCCCGGTGCTCGAGACCGGGTGCTCGCGTAGCACCACCATCGACTTCACTTATGTGTTGTCGCCATCACTTTTCCGCCATTCCAGTAACTACATGCGAGGTGCAACCGCCGCTCCTACACAACTATCCCTTTGCGTCAAGATGTCATCCGTAGTTTTCATCTCCTCGTTGAAGTCAACCGTCAGATCTGAAGAGAGGTACCCCTACGAAGACCTTTCGGTGGCCACCGCAAGCCAAAGCAAGTCTGTCACGGCAGGTTGAAGTGGTCACCACGAAGACGAACACCGATGGCAGAGCACACCACCATGCACAACCGCTAGATCAGCACGACGCCTCTAGGTTGGACCACTGCGCCCGTCCCCAAGATTGCCCGCCGTTGTGCTGCCGCCTCACATATGTGGCATCGCCGAAAGCCCACAGTCGGTGAATGACTGCTGCAGCCCATCAGGAGAGTGATCAGTAGCCGGGGGAGAGCGGGGTTTGACGGGACCAAGAGGTGCATGAGTGCCGCCGGGAGCGAGATACGCATGTGAGAGCTGACTGCGGGACGAAGTGGCCTGCCGCCACGGTCCACCGTACAGGGCTTCACCCTGGCAACGCCGACCGGCGGTGACATGAGGAGAAGGAGCCGGGAGAAGACCTTGGCGCTGGAGCATCTGGAGCTTTAGAATTTATCATGCCCATGTGCATCTCGAGTTTTCTATTTTTCGAAAAGAAGGATTACCATTGGCCTCCGCATCTTTTCTATTTACTAATGCTTATATGTGTGTACCATCCATTGTCAGAGGGATGGAAGCTTCTATATATATCCTCTCATGCATGCCTTTGTGGGGAACAGTCATGCGATATATTCACGTACTTAAGACTTTAACATGCCAATGTGTGTCTCGACTTCTCTAGGGACTCGTCACGCTTATATGCGTGTATCATTCATTGTTTGAGGGACCGAAGCTTCTATATATATCCTCCATTGATTTCATCTCCCTGATTGCATACGAACAAAGGTATCCAGCTAGCAGTCAATCATCTTGCTACAAAAGCATATTTGCAAGCGTCGGCGAGAGATTGGAGGATACCAATATGCATGCTAGAGATTCACGCTACTTAGGCCAATCCCGCTTGTGCTTGCATAGTCGTTACCATAGACGGCCTCAAGCTCTACCGAGCGAGTCAATTGCTTCTCTAAGATGGTCCCGTCATTCAAATAAATCATCCTAAAAGTGTTGACTTTCTTGGTGAGGGTGTGACCCTCTTGTGATGTGCTATCCAGCACGCCTGCACCACCATAAGCAAAGGTCATGCCAGACGTGTCGTAGGTTTTATCTGCCATGAGGGCATTGCACTGGAGGGGCTTCCTGAAATACCAACATTGTTGCTGCAATTTATTTTCTGTTATTATGTTATTAAACCATATCATAGACATTTCATCATCTTGTCACGACGATCTTCAACTTCACTCTGAAACTACTTGAACTTTTCAATAATTTAGACTTGTGTTTCATCAAGTAAATATACTTAGCATCTATTCAAATCATCTGTGAAGTAAGTGAAGGAAATATGCCCTAGAGGCAATAATAAAGTTATTATTTATTTCCTTATATCATGATAAATGTTTATTATTCATGCTACAATTGTATTAACCGGAAACATAATACACGGATCTGATTAGGATTTGTCACTCCGTTTGTCGGAGAGGTATCTCTGGGCCCTCTCGGTAATGCACATCACATAAGCCTTGCAAGCATTGCAACTAATGAGTTAGTTGTGAGATGATGTATTACAGAACGAGTAAAGAGACTTGCCGGTAACGAGATTGAACTAGGTATTAAGATACCGACGATTGAATCTGTTACCGATGACAAAGGGAACAACGTATGTTGTTATGCGGTCTGACCGATAAAGATCTTCATAGAATATGTGGGAGCCAATATGAGCATCCAGGTTCCGCTATTGGTTATTGACTGGAGACGTGTCTCGGTCATGTCTACATTGTTCTCGAACCCGTAGGGTCCGCACGCTTAAGGTTTCGATGACAGTTATATTATGAGTTTATGAGTTTTGATGTACCGAAGGAGTTCAGAGTACCGGATGAGATCGGGGACATGACGAGGAGTCTCGAAATGGTCGAGACGTAAAGATCGATATATTGGACGACTATATTCGCACATCGGAAAGGTTCAGAGTGATTCGGGTATTTTTTGGAGTACCGGAGAGTTACGGGAATACGTATTGGGCCTTATTGGGCCATACGGGAAAAAAGAAAAAGGGCCTCAAGGGTGGCCGCACCCCTCCCCTTGGTCTGGTCCGAATTGGACTAGGGAAGGGGGGCGCCCCCTTCCTTCCTTATCCTTTTCCCTTCCTCTTTTCTTATTCCATATGAGAGGTGGAATCCTACTAGGACTAGGGAGTCCTAATAGGAATCCACACTTGGTGCGCCCCCTCCTAGGGCCGGCCTCCTCCTCCCTTGCTCCTTTATATACGGGGGCAAGGGGGCATCTCTAGACACACAAGTTGATCTTCGTGATCGTTCTCTTAGCCGTGTGCGGTGCCCCCCTCCACCATAATCATCGATAATATTGTAGCGGTGCTTAGGCGAAGCCCTGCGACGGTAGAACATCAAGATCGTCACCACGCCAACGTGCTGACGGAACTCTTCCCCGACACTTTGCTGGATCGGAGTCCGGGGATCGTCATCGACCTGAACGTGTGCTAGAACTCGGAGGTGTCGTAGTTTCGGTGCTTGATCGGTCGGGCCGTGAAGACGTACAACTACATCAACTGCGTTGTCGTAACGCTTCCGCTGTCGGTCTACAAGGGTACGTGGACTACACTCTCCCCCTCGTTGCTATGCATCACCATGATCTTGCGTGTGCGTAGGAAATTTTTTGAAATTACTACGTTCCCCAACAAAAACAAAGTATAGACTTTGAAAGAACTAGTTGGGTGTTAGTCACATGGGGATGTGACCTTGAGTGTTAATCACATAGCGATGTGAACTGGATTATTGACTCTAGTGCAAGTGGGAGACTGTTGGAAATATGCCCTAGAGGCAATAATAAATTAGTTATTATTATATTTCCTTGTTCATGATAATCGTTTCTTATCCATGCTAGAATTGTATTGATAGGAAACTCAGATACATGTGTGGATACATAGACAACACCATGTCCCTAGTAAGCCTCTAGTTGACTAGCTCGTTGATCAATAGATGGTTACGGTTTCCTGACCATGGACATTGGATGTCGTTGATAACGGGATCACATCATTAGGAGAATGATGTGATGGACAAGACCCAATCCTAAGCCTAGCACAAGATCGTGTAGTTCGCATGCTAAAGCTTTTCTATTGTCAAGTATCATTTCCTTGGACCATGAGATTGTGCAACTCCCGGATACTGTAGGAATGCTTTGGGTGTACCAAACATCACAACGTAACTGGGTGGCTATAAAGGTGCACTACGGGTATCTCCAAAAGTGTCTGTTGGGTTGGCACGAATCGAGACTGGGATTTGTCACTCCGTGTAACGGAGAGGTATCTCTGAGCCCACTCGGTAGGACAATGTGACCAAGGAGTTAATCACGGGATGATGTGTTACGGAATGAGTAAAGAGACTTGCCGGTAATGAGATTGAACGAGGTATCGGGATACCGACGATCGAATTTCGGGCAAGTATCGTACCGATAGACAAAGGGAATTGAATACGGGATTGATTGAATCCTCGACATCGTGGTTCATCCGATGAGATCATCGTGGAACCTGTGGGAGCCAACATGGGTATCCAGATCCCGCTATTGGTTATTGCCGGAGAGTTGTCTCGGTCATGTCTACATGGTTCCCGAACCCATAGGGTCTACACACTTAAGGTTCGGTGATGCTAGAGTTGTAGAGATATTAGTATGCGGTTAACCGAAAGTTGTTCAGAGTCCCGGATGAGATCCTGGACGTCACGAGGAGTTCCGGAATGGTCCGGAGGTAAGGATTTATATATAGGAAGTCCAGTTTCGGCCACCGGGAGAGTTTCGGGAGTCATCGGTATTGTACCGGGACCATCGGAAGGGTCCCGGGGGTCCACCGGGTGGGGCCACCTATCCCGGAGTGCCCCATGGGCTGAAGGGGCGTGGGAACCAGCCCCTGGTGGGCTGGTGCGCCCCCCTTGGGCCTCCCATGCACCTAGGGTTGGAAACCCTAAGGGGTGGGGGCGCCTCCACTTGGCTTCGAAGCCAAGCCACCCCTAGGGCTGCCGCCCCCTCCCTAGATGGGATCTACATGGGGCCGGCGCCTGTCGTGGTTCTAAGTCTGACAGTAGAGTGGGGGGTAGGTATGGAGAGGCAAGGTTCTAGCTATGGAGAAGTTGTAAACACAAGGGATGTACGAGTTCAGGCCCTTCTCGGAGGAAGTAAAAGCCCTACGTCTCGGAGCCCGGAGGCGGTCGAGTGGATTGTGTGTATATGAGTTACAGGGTGCCGAACCCTTCTGCCTGTGGAGGGGGGTGGCTTATATAGAGTGCGCCAGGACCCCAGCCAGCCCACGTAATGAAGGGTTTAAGGGACATTAAGTCCGGGGCGTTACTGGTAACGTCCCACATAAAGTGTCTTAACTACCATAAAGTCTACTTAACTACAGGCCGTTGCAGTGCAGAGTGCCTTTTGACCTCCTGGTAGTCGAGTGAGTCTTCGTGGTCGAGTCCTTCAAGTCAGTCGAGTGAGTCCCTCGTTGGTCGACTGGAAGGTGACCTCTTCTAAGGGTGTCCTTGGGCAGGGTACTTAGATCAGGTCTGTGACCCTACCCTAGGTACATGACTCCATCATTAGCCCCAGAATGGATTGAGGCTTCGAGTGAGGAAGGAGTTGATGCTGTTTCCGATTAACCTTTGCGCACTGGTCGTGCATTGTTCTGGACCAAAGAATCTCTTCGTTGATAGTGAGCAACCTGTCTTCAGTCGACTCGATCCATTCTTTTCTTTCGTCGAGTGATCTTTCGGGCTTCGACGATTTCCGAGCGACGGATCGCAGGAAATACCGCGCCTGACAGACCGATCTGCCGTTCGCGGATTCCGCGGGATGCGAAATTTGGGGAAACGCGCGAAGCGGAGCGGACCGCGGCGTTCGGATGGGACGGGACATAGACGCCTCGATCCCCGCGCCGCTTTCTTCGCCACGTATCCCGCCTGCATAACTGTTCCAGGATATGATTAGATCGATCGGGCCCGCCTGTCATCCACTCGGAAGGGACCTTATAAATGCGCCCGACGAGGGTTTTTTGAACAGTGCCTCAGCATTCTCTTTCTCTGCTCCCTTCGTCTCCGCCCAACGCGCTCGCTCTCGCCTCTGCACAACTTCTCCTCGCGCGTCTCACCGGCAACCATGGCCAAGGAGAAAACGGCGGCGCTGGAACGCGCGAAGAAGGCGTCGGCGACGGAGAAGGCGAAGGGGAGATCCACCAGCCGCGGCGGGTCTTCGTCTAGATCCCGCCTGCCGAAGGGCTGGGTCCAGGGAGATTGGATCCAGTCGACCATCACGGAGAAGGACCTCCTCGACATGGGCAACGAGGGCCTGATCCCTCATGGAGCTGCAAGGGAATGGCAGCCCCAGCCGGAGGAAGGTGAGTGCGTGCTGCTGGCTACCCATGTCGACCGCGGATTTTCTTTGCCGCCGAGTATTTTCTTCCGTGGTTTCTTGAACTTCTTTGGAGCGCAACTCCACCACTTTACCCCGAATTCTATCGCCTATCTTGCCGCATTCGTGTCCATGTGTGAGGGTTTTCTGGGCTGTCGACCGCACTGGGGCTTGTTCAAGCATATATTCACGTGTCGCTCTCAGACCGTGAAGAAGGCGAGCCCAGGCGACGAAAGAACCCGAGTTGTCCAAATGTGTGGGGGCCTAGGGATCCAGGTGAGGAACAAGAGCACCTTCCCAGCCATGACATTTCCCGAGTCAGTAAGGGGCTGGCAGTCGACCAGGGCAGTCGAGTGGACTCCCTCAGTTTACCATGGACCGAGTGAACAAGCCCTCCTCTCTGAAGTTGATTCCGGAGGAGAAAGCCGACGTGAAGATGTTGATGGAGCGCGTAGTACAGTTGGTTCGGGAGGGAGTGACGGGCATGGATCTCCTGGAGGTTTTCCTTAGGCGTCGTATCCAGCCCCTTCAGTTCCGGAGCCATTGCATGTGGTTGTACTGTGGGACTGAGGATGAGACTCGGGTCCATCCAGAAGCACTCGACGATGCCACTCTGGAAAGGTGGATGGCCGCCGTTACCGGAAACAAGGATAACCCACGCGGAGCCAGAAGGATTCCTCCACTCGACCACCACAGTGATCCAAACAAGGTATGTCTGCTCAGCTCCCCACTGTATTCTTGTCATATTCATTTCTGTTTATTCTGCCAATCGGTCGATTGATCTTTGTCTTGATGTCTATCAGGCCCTCACCGAGCTGTACTCGATGCCCAATGGAGCACAGGCTCCGACTGAGGAGGGTGAAGCGAGTGGGGGCGAGAGCCAGGAGGAGGAGTGGGACTCGGACGTTGCTGAGGATGATGATGACGATGACGACGATGACGGCGATGAAGATGATGCTGAAGACGAGGAAGAAGAGGAGGAGGAGGTCGTACCACCGCGCTCGGAAAGGCGGTCGAAGCTTGTCCACGACCCTGCGACTGAACGTGGCAAGGGGGTTGCGACCGTTGCACAGTCGACCAAGCGCCCTCGGACCACCTCTCCGGCGCCGACTGAAAAGGCGTCGAAGCAGCTCAGGGTGGCTCCGTCAAAGCCGACCAAGCTCCTGCCGAAGATGAAGGTGTCCATCCCTACCATATCAGGGTAATCATGTTGCTTAAGTCTTCTTATTTTGTACGAACTTTATCTCTGGCTGGCGTTGGGGTTAGTCGACTGATTCTTTGGAGTTGCAGTGCTGCTACTTCCGAGACCTCAGCCCGGGCTGATGACCATGAGATGGAGGACGCAGCAACCTCAAAACCAGGTACTATACTCTTAACGCCGTTTTTAGTCGACTGACTTATGATCTATAATCCTGATTCTTCTCTGTAGCTCCACCCAATGTTGTTATCACTCTCCCAGATGATGATGAAGATGAGGAACCGCTGAAGCACAGAAGGAGTAGGAAAACGTCTGCCAGCAGGGTGCCCCAGGATGTGACGGCGCCTGAGACTCTGGTTGCGGAGGAGGAGAACAGCACTCGACACACTGTGTCCTTCGCAGATCCACTGACGAATGCTTAGCAGCCCTCCCTCTTCACGACGCACCACGTCCCAGAGGACCAAGCTGGCGCCGCGAAGGAGGTGATACGCCAGGCAGGGATCATGATGGAGCAGTTAAGGACCATCCGGGATGCGAGCCAGGCAGCTTACGACGCTAGTTCCGCCCTTCAAAGCAATGTTTAGGTCAGTCGACCATCGCCTGTTCTGTTAGGATATGCTATCAAAAATTTTTCTTTCCGACATCTACGGTAGTCACCCACTGGGTGTGTCGACTTAGACTCCGTGTTAGCGGGGGTACGCTGAGTGCACCCGCTGGGTGTAGTCCCCAAGGCTAAGGTCGACTGCTGGCAGTCGGCCTTAGGCTTTATAATTTCAGTCTTTCCGTCATTCGACTATGGCGAATTGATTTCGGAAACCGGTCGACTGGTCGACTCTGTCTTCAATAGGATTAGTGGGGGCACGCTGAGTGCACCCACTGGGTGTAGTCCCCGAGACTGTGGTCGACTGCTTGCAGTCGATTACAGTCTTTTAAAGAATACATCATTTTTTTTATTTTTTTGAGGTCGACTGGTCGACTCTATCTTCGATAGGATTAGTGGGGGCACGATGAGTGCACCCACTGGGTGTAGTCCCCGAGACTACGGTCGAATGCTTGTATTCGGCTGTAGTCTTAGAAACGTGTGATTTTTCCTTTTTCACTCGGAAGTGAATTATATTTGACATTTAGTCGATTGGTTCTTCGCAGAACTCCTGTGATCTTGTGGCTCGCTACTCTGAGCTGGAAAACAAGCACATTCAGCTCGAGCTGAATTTGAAGCTGGTTCAGGAGAATCTGACGAAGGCAAAGGAGGAGACCGAAGGTATGTTTGGTGAGACCTTGACGACTGCTTTTTCCCTTCGTTTGTTTCAAAATCTGATCTTGCTGTAACTTGCAGGTAAGGTAAGGGAGGCCCAACAGAAAAAAGACCTTGAATTAGCTGAGAAGATCAAGCTTGCTGACGAGAAGTTAGCTTCAGTCACCAAGCTTGAACAAGACAATACCAATCTGAAAGCTGCTCTTGGGATCACCAACAAGGAAGTCAGTCGACTGAAAACTGATAAAGCTGCCCTGACCGACCAAGTAGTAAGTTGACTGGGAAGAAAAATGATCTGGAGTCCTTCCTGAGTGGTCTTGCCAAGAAGCTGTTCCTTATGCTTGAAGGTAAACCTCTATGCTCGGTAATCATTTCCAATCGTGGTTTTTCCATTCGACCATCGCCTTGACTCGGTGATCGTCCTTGCAGAATTTTGTCAAAACTTTGAAGAAGAAACTAGCCGGCTGGAACCAAACCTTGACCCCGTCAATTCTCCGGTGAACGACGAAGTTGCCATGAATGTTTTCCGACTGGAGTCCCGTGTTGCAGCTATCATGGACTATCTTGCAAGCCTGAAGGTCGCCACATCTCGCATCGACTCGACGCTCTGGCCCGGGGAGACACTTCAGAATGACCTCGAGTCGCTGATGGCTCGCTTGAACACGATCCCTGGTCGAGTGCAGGAGTGGAAAAAGTCCTCGGCTCGGTGCGGTGCAGATGTTGCTCTGTGTCTGGCCTGAGTTCACTGCAAAGATGCGCGAGAAGAGAAGCTGGCGGCCCTCCGGGTGGCCAACACCAAGAAACACGACTTCAGGTCCTTTATGGAAACTTTCCTTGCGGCTGCCACTCGGATCGTGGATGGAATTGATCTTGATGAGTTTGTTGCACCTTCCAGCCCTCCACAGGAGGGGTAAAAAACTTCTTCTAAGCTCGACGCTTTAAATTTGCCTCGGTATGCCGAGTGGAATTGTAACCGATAAACCTTAACGGGCTTAGCGCCTGAGCACTTCCGGTTCCTTTAGGTATCGATCCGAACTTGAATTTGTCGTTTGAATATGATTGCTCTTGGCTCGAAATGTCTTTTGCAGGTTCAAAGCAGGGCGCTTACTGCAATCAACTTATTCCTTAATCCACTTAGGTGAGCGCTGGGCTGCAGCTAAGCCTCCGAGTGGAAGTCTGGCTTATCACTCGGAAGGATTTTTATATCTTAGGCGAGCACAGGGCTGCAGCTAAGCCCCCGAGTGAGAGGTTTGCTCTTCACTCGGTGGGATTTTGATAACTTAGGCGGGCGCTTGGACTGCAGCTAAGCCTCTGAGTGGAAGTCTGGCTTACCACTCGGTAGGATTTTTATATCTTAGGCGAGCACAGGGCTGCAGCTAAGCCCCCAAGTGAGAGGTTTGCTCTTCACTCGGTAGGAATTTTATATCTTAGGCGAGCACTGGGCTGCAGCTAAGCCTCTGAGTGGAA
>NW_025227729.1:47842-48375 GCF_018294505.1 Triticum aestivum | reverse complement strand
CTTACCACTCGGTAGGATTTTTATATCTTAGGCGAGCACAGGGCTGCAGCTAAGCCCCCGAGTGAGAGGTTTGCTCTTCACTCGGTAGGATTTTTATATCTTAGGCGAGCACTGGGCTGCAGCTAAGCCCCCGAGTGAGAGGTTTGCTCTTCACTCGGTGGGATTTTGATAACTTAGGCGAGTACTTGGACCGCAGCTAAGCCTCCGAGTGGAAGTCTGGCTTACCACTCGGTAGGATTTTCATAACTTAGGCGAGTACTTGGACTGCAGCTAAGCCTCCGAGTGGAAGTCTGGCTTACCACTCGGTAGGATTTTCATAACTTAGGCGAGTACTTGGACTGCCGCTAAGCCTCCGAGTGAGAGGTTTGCTCTTCACTCGGTAGGATTTCGATAACTTAGGCGAGTACTAGGACTGCAGCTAAGCCTCCGAGTGAGAGGTTTGCTCTTCACTCGGTAGGATTTTTATATCTTAGGCGAGCACTTGGACTGCAGCTAAGCCCCCGAGTGAGATGTCTGCTCTTCACTCGGTAGGA